>NW_019647016.1:3589-11966 GCF_002806865.2 Cucurbita pepo subsp. pepo
AGAAAAAATATATATCTAACTAAATCTGGTAAATAAATAAAATATACGGTTAATCAAATCTATACTAACAACTCCCTAAATATGTGAGATATATTCTAACTAATTATCACCGCAAAATATCCTCTTAATATTTTTAAATAAAGATTTTGATGCCATTTCCAGCAATTTGGTTCGGAATGTTGAGCAGTGGCAAGTTTCAGGTATATCTACTCACTGCAACCTCCTCCAAATCGGCGTCATCGTTATCATCCACATTCTTTTCAGCTTCAGTAATTCATCCAGCAAGGTTCCGCAGCCGCAACCGGCGCTTCTCCTCCTCCTCCTCTCCGCCGCCCAATTCGGGTTTACATTCAATTGGTTGCAGTATCTCACAGTCTCAGGCGATGGAGGTCAATCCTGAAAGCAAGAAAAACGACAAGGTCCTAGACAGCCTCAACTTCTTCTCCGTTAAACCTTATGTCCCGCCGTCATGGGCCTCGCACCTTAATCCAATCCCAACTCACTTCTCTTCTCTTGGTCATGTAAGTTCCCAATTCCCAATTTCGTTTCCGTCGTGTCTCCTGAATCTCTTGCGATAATTGCTTCATTAAGAACGGATTACTGTTTTGGAATCAGCTTCCGACTCCCATTCACAAGTGGAACCTTCCTAATCTGCCCGCGAACACCGAGGTCTGGCTTAAGGTAATTCATTCTGATTCAACCTTTTCTCTTACGGAAATTCGTTTGATTGTTTTCTGGCTAATGTGGAAATGGATGTCAACCATGAATTCTGTCACCAAGAATATAAGTAATCGAGTTCTTGAGCGTTTAAATTTGTCAAAAACTGGACAGAACAATGAATTTTCTTGCTGCTATTTTCCATTGTACAATCTATTTTCAGGCGTATGAGCAGAATTTATGGAAATGTAGGGCCATAAGATAAATAATGTATCAAATAATGGAAGGATTACATAACTTTTTCTCACACTACGAGATCTTTGCCTTGATGAAACTTTCATATTTCTATATATAGCTACAGTAACATACAAGTTTGATTGGCCTCTTTTGCTCAAGGGCTTCATAATTATACTTTGATTCCCTTCCTATCAATAGAATTTTTGAAGTACTTTTTGTAATTAACTTGAGGCAAGAATAAATTGGCCGCCCCATCGATCGTGCAACTATGAGAACCTTAGGCAAGCTCCAGTTGGGGCTTGGTTCTTGTAACAGCTGATATTATCCTCTTTAGGCTTTCCATTTCGGGCTTTCGCTCAAGGTTTTTAAAACGCATATGCTAGGGAGAGGGGAACAGGTTTACACACCCTTATAAAGAGTGCTGTGTTCCCCTCTCCAACATGTAGGATCATGCAATCCACCCCCTTCGGGATCCAACATCCTCGCTGGCACACCGCCTGGTGTCTAGATTGTGAGATCCCACATCGATTAGAGAGAGGAACGAGTGCCAACGAGCACTGAAAATGGGTGGATTGTGAGATCCCACATCGGTTGGAGAGGGGAACGAAACAGGTGTGGAAACCTCTCCCTAGCGGACGCGCTTTAGAACCTTTAGGGGAAGCCCGAAAGGAAAACTCCAAAGAGGACAATATCTGCTAGTGGTGGGCTTGAGCTGTTACCGTTCTTTTACATGGTTTTCACATTTTAGAATTAAAGTTACTGTTAATTGAACGTACGATGATCTGTATGAACTTTGACATCCTGTTTAGAATGGTGCCAGGCAGTATACAAATTCTCTAAATCTGAAGATTGTTCAGATTTGTGGTTCATGTTTTGTTGGAAGCATAATTTGATCCATTTTTCTAAATATTCCTAGTTTAGATATTCTCGTTTAATTTTGCTTTTCTTTTTGGTTTTTCTATATTACTGTTTACACTAATGAATACTATGAATACAGCGTGATGATCTTTCAGGAATGCAATTGAGTGGCAATAAAGTCAGAAAATTGGAATTCTTGATAGCAGATGCTTTGCAACAGGGTGCTGATTGTATTATAACTATAGGAGGCATCCAAAGTAATCACTGTCGTGCGACTGCTGTGGCTGCAAAGTATTTCAATCTCGACACTTATCTTATTCTCCGCACTTCGAAGGTCATCTTTATTTTCCCATCTGTTTTGAACTATTTTGGTTACAATGATACCTGCTTTTCTGAATTGTTATGGTTTGATGTCCTATGTTATGTCCATGATTCAGGTCCTTGTGAACCAAGACCCTGGATTGACTGGAAATCTCCTTGTCGAGCGGTTAGTTGGAGCTCATGTCGAACTTATCTCAAAAGAAGAGTATGCAAAGATTGGAAGCGTGGTTTGTCGATTTCTTCTCTTTTACCATCTTCGTTTTTTGGATTTTCGAAGAAATTTATTCTCCTGTTGATCAGTTGATAGTCGTGCTAATTCTACAAGCCTGATGGATTTCTTAAGAAGCATGGAGCTAACTGATTTCAATATATTTATATTGTGTTCGTGTCGATATCTGCTGATAGTTTTTTTTTGTTCTTGGTTTTAATTTCAGGCCCTCACAGATTATCTAAAGTCAAAATTAATCGCTGAAGGAAGAAAGCCATATGTTATTCCTGTTGGAGGATCAAACTCTCTTGGAACTTGGTGAGAATCTTTCTTCCTTTTTCCTTCCGAACTTCTGCTTCACTTTAGGATCATTTCCTAGCAGCATTTTTGATTTTCCTCTAAAGATTTATGTATAGCAGCCACGCCCACCACTAGCAGATATTGTCCTCTTTGGGCTTTCCTTTCTAGATTTTTAAAACTGTGTGGCTGATGGCAATACATAACGGACCGAAGCGGACAATATTTGCTAGCGGTGGGCTTGAGCTATTATAAATGCTATCAAAGCCAGACACCGGGTGGTGTGCCAGCGAGGACATTGATCCCCCAAAGGGGTGGATTGTGAGATCTCACATCGGTCGGAGAGGGAACGAAACATTCCTTACAAGGGTGTGGAAACCTCTCCCTAACAGACGCGTTTTAAAATCTTGAGGAGAAACCCAGAAGGGAAAGTCCAAAGAAGACAATATCTGCTAGCGGTGGGTTTGGGTTGTTACAAATGGTATTAGAGCCAAACACTGGGTGGTGTGCCATCTAGTATGCTAGATCCCTAAGGGGGTGGATTGTGAGATCCCATATTGGTTGAAGAGGGGAACAAAACATTCCTTATAAGGGTGTGGAAACCTCTCCCTAACAGACGCGTTTTAAAACTTTGAGGAGAAACCCGAAAGTCCTAAGAAGACAATATATAGGCCTCTCGAATGTGCACTAGCTAGCTTTCGAAGATGCAATGTATAGGCCTCTCGAATCTTCTTAACCTTGCTTCTTGTAATTGGTCCTTCGGGTACATGCAAAAGGTAAGCAGTGGAATTCATATCACAATATCTACTAGCGGTGGGCTTGGGCTTGGGCTGCTACATTATGCCCTTCTAGTTTGATTTCTTCTAATTTCTTATTTATAAGAGATCCTTTATCCTCGTTTATTTTTGTAATCATTTTTCTTGTTAAAATGTATCTTTGTTTCATGTGATTTTCTTACATCCGATTCATTTTTTCTCTCCTCTTAAATTATTTTGCCTGATTAATCTTTTATCCTTCTTGTTTTGGCTAGAGAACGGTAATGTGTAGCATAATTATTATTTGAATACTGATAATTGCATGATTATCATCAATGCATCCTTTCCATCTCTCCCATTCTCTCCATTATCACAATATTAATGAGTATCAAATGTATTTTGGTTATGTTTTCAGGGGTTATATTGAAGCAGTTAGGGAGATTGAACAGCAACTGGATACTGTAAATGATAAGATCAAATTTGATGATATTGTAGTAGCTTGTGGCAGGTTCTGTTTTTCTTATCTGGTTCATAAGAACACTTGATGCCTTCTTGTTTGGTTTCATGTTCTACTTCTGGTTGTTTTCAGTGGGGGCACGGTCGCTGGTCTATCCTTGGGATCATGGTTGAGTACATTGAAGGCAAAAGTATGATCTATATAGTTCTCGGTCTTTACATCTCAGTTCCTGTCTTTTAATTTCGTTGAATCTGCAGATTCGTGCGTACTCTGTTTGCGACGATCCCGATTACTTCTACGACTTTGTTCAAGGTTTACTCGATGGGCTTCATGCCAGTGTTGACTCGCGTGATATAGTCGAATTCCAAAATGTAAGTTGGAGTTATTAATGTTTGCTTATGTTTGGCAGCAGCATTATTTGTACAATCACATTGAAGTGTAACCAGTTTGATATCTGTTCTATAGAGCCCAATCTTCTTCCCTTTTCTTTGTGATGGTTTGTTCAAACTTTCATCTCCACAAAAGAAATTTGAGATGAACTGTTCTTTATTTCTTGTCATTCTTTATTTAGGCAAAGGGTCTTGGGTATGCAATGAACACACCCGAGGAGCTTAATTTCGTAAGAGAAGTTGCCGAATCCACAGGCGTTGTTCTTGATCCAGTATACAGGTACGTTGTTATTATTACTCTAGTCGAGCCCACAGCTGGTGCTCACACAGAGAAAAATGTAATGGCTTTGGCTTTGGCTTTGGCTGTATATATGTTTATGTAGTAGATATTATCCGCTTTGGCTCGTTACGTATTGTCTTCAACCTCACGGTTTTAAAAACGTGTCAGTTAGGAAGAGGTTTCCACACCATTGTAATGAATGTTTCGTTCCCTTCTCTAATCGATGTGGGATCTCACAAACCACCCCCTTAGGAGCCCAGTGTCCTCGCTGGTACACTGCTCGGTATCTGGCTCTGTTACCATTTTTAATGGCCCAAACCTACTATTAGCAGATATTATCCGCTTTGGGCTTTCACGTATATCACCGTCAACCTCATAGTTTTTAAAACGTGTCTGTTAGGGAGAGGTTTCTACACCTTTCTAATGAATGTTTCGTTACCCTCTCCAACCGATGTGGGATTTCACAATTCTCCTATTGGGAGCCCAGCGTCCTTGCTGGCACACCGCTCAGTGTCTGACTCTGATACCATTTGTAACGGCTCAAGCCCACTATTAGCAGATATTGTCTTCTTTGGACTTTAACATATCATCATCATCAGTCTCACGGTTTTTTAAAACGCATCTGTTAGGGATTGGTTTCCACAACCCCTATAATGAATGTTTCGTTCTCCTCTCCAACTGATGTGGGATATCACAATTTATTACGTGTTATTTTCAGCGGAAAAGCAGCGTATGGAATGATGAAAGACATGAGTGAGAATCCAAAGAAGTGGGAAGGAAGGAAGATCCTGTTCATTCATACAGGAGGACTGTTGGGACTGTATGACAAAGCTGATCAAATGGGTTCAATGTTGGGGAAATGGCATCGTATGGACGTTAATGAGTCTGTGCCTCGAATTGATGGAGTTGGAAAAATGTTCTGAATCAACGGATAAGCCACCAACCCATTGTACTCTATACTCTTTCCTAAACAACTAAAGACAATGGATTGTGCAAATAATGTTGCCCATTAAGGATGTTTATGGACCGATTTGGATTGGGTCGAGACATTTTTCAGATTCAACTCAATTGTTCGGGTCGTAAATTTTGTTAACTCAAATAACTTTTATTGAAGAATGAATCTTAAGATCCCACGTCGGTTGGAGAGGAGAACAAAACATTCTTTATTAGGGTGTGTAAATCTCTCTATAGCATACGTGTTTTAAAAAATCGTGAGACTGATGACAATATGTAATAGGCAAAAGCGGAACATCTGCTACTAGTGGTTTGGGCTGTTTCAAATGATATCGGAGTGAGACACCATGCCTCCTCAAAGGGTGGATTGTGAGATCTCACATCGGTTGGAGAGAGGAATGAAACATTCCTTGGTGTGGAAATCTCTCCCTACCAGAAGTGTTTTGTGGATAATAATGGATATATATAATGGGCCAAAGTGGATAATATCCTAGTGAGGAATCACATATATCCACAATGATATGATATTGTCCACTTTGAGCATAAGCTCTCATTGCTTTGCATTGGACTTCCTTTATATTGTCCACTTTGAGCATAAGCTCTCATTGCTTTGCATTGGACTTCCCCAAAAGGCCTCGTACCAAGGAGATAGGATTCCTCACTTGTAAACTCATGATCTTCCACTAACTGAACCAATATGGAACTCTCTTCCAATAATCTTCAACAATCCTCCTTTCGAACAAAGCACACTATAAGTCTTCCCTGAGGCTTATGGAGCTCTCAAATAGCCTCCCCTTAATCGAGGCTCGACTCTTTTCTCTGGAGCCCTCGAACAAAATACACCATTTGTTCGACACTTTAGTCACTCTTGACTACACCTTCGAAGCTCACAATTCTTTGTTCGATATTTGAAGATTCTATTGACATCATTAAGTTTAGGTATCGCTCTTATACCATGTTAGGAATCGAGTTTATGTTTCGATTAAGGAATGAAGGGAAGATGTTTGTGATTGGAAAGCAAAAGGCATAGATAGCCATTGGCATTCTTACATCTCCTTCTTCTTCTTCAAGTCAGGATTATCCATTTCAATAAGAAACCACATTACTTCTGATATGCATTTACAAAACGCATATTCCTTCTCAACAACAACAACAACAAAACCATAAGAAATCTCTGCGATTCAAAATTTCCTCATATAAAAACCCTCACCCTCCCACAATTATCTCCACTCAACAATGGCGGAACAAGCACCATCAGATTTGCCCTACGAAGAATTCGAACCTTTCTGCGAATGGAAAAGGCTCGAAGACTCCGATGTTCTTCAGGTTCATCTCGCAGGTACATTATCAACTCACGCTTTCCTCCGCTTTCTCATAAACATTCATAGCGATTCGAATTTCATAAACAGAATTCAAGAAGGAAGAATTGAGGGTTCGGATCAAGAACAACTCCGTCCTTACACTTTCCGGCGAGCGCCTAGCAGCCGAAGACTGGAAGAAGATCCGTTTCAACAGTGAAATCAAACTCCCAAAGGATACACTTACAGATCAAATCCGTGCCAAATTCGGCGACTCTGTTCTTTCGATTACGATGCCGAAGAAGAAAGCCTCACCAGCCTCCATTGATAATGCTTGCCCTAGAAACTTCATATCCGGAGTAAAATCTTCATTAGCAAGCTTGAAATTTAGCAAGGAATCGGCTGTGGCTATGGCGGTTGCGGGACTCATTCTGGCCTCGGGAGCTTACTACTTGATAGAAAACGCTGCGAATTGATTTCTGTAATTCCTGATATTATTTTTTAAGGCTAAATTAATAAATTAATTCTTTTAACTTAGTACTTTAATTAACCTAAACTTTTCAATAATATTATTAAACTTTTTTAAAAAAATTAATTATACATTTATCGTTAAATTATTTAAATTTATTAATATTTTTCAAAGTTCTTTTGCTGTTTATAACTTTTAAAAATAATATTAACTTCCTTAATTAATTTTTTTAAAAGTATTAATAATCGTTAGAGTTTAAGGATATTAATGTATATTTTTTAATTTTTTAAAATAAAGTTTAAGAGTATTAATGCAAGAAGGATTTTTTAAAAAACATTTTTGAATATTTAATGACATTTTAAATAATAAGAATATTTTTTGAACTTTTATTAAAATATGTTAAAATTGATGAATATTATTGTAACTTTCATAAGTATTTTTAAGTGTAAAATAGTTTTATTAATTTAATATTTTTTAAAATAAGGAGAGTAATTCAAAAATTTTAAAAATTTAAAAATTTCAATAATATCTTTCCATTAAAAAAAAAAAAAAAAAAAAAAAAAGTATTCTATCGTTAATATTTTGTTTCAAAGATATTATTGAAATAGTGAAATTTGTAATGACCGAGATCCACCGCTAACCAATATTGTCCTCTTTGGGCTTTTTTTTTCGGGCTTCCCCTCAAGCCTTTAAAACAAATATGCTACGAGAAGGTTTCCATACCCTTATAAATGGTGGTTTGTTCTCCTCCCCAACCAATGTGGGACATCACAATCCACCTCCCTTTGGGTTCAGCGTCCTCGTTGGCACTCTTTCCTTCCTCCAATCAATGTGGGACTTGAGAAGAACAAACCACCATTTATAAGGATGTAGAAACCTTCCCCTAGCAGAGACGTGTTTTAAAGCCTTGAGGGGAAGCCCCAAAGAAAAAGCCCAAAGAGAACAATATCTGCTAGTGGTGGATCTGGGTCGTTACAAATGATATTAGAGTCAGACACCGAACAATGTGTCAGCCTTCTCGTTGTTCCTCGAAGGGGGTAGACACGAGGCAGTGTGCCAGTAAGGACACTGAGCCCCAAAGGGAGTGGATTTGGCCGGGGTCCCACATCGATTGGAGGAAAGAAAAACTGCCAACGAGTACAATGGCCCCAAAGGGGATGGATTGTGATGTCCCACATTGGTTGGGGAGGGGAACAA
>NW_019647017.1:0-11958 GCF_002806865.2 Cucurbita pepo subsp. pepo
GAATCTTGACCTAAAACATTGGTTTGGATTTGGATTTTGGATAGAGTGGGAACACAGTGATTCATTTCTCATTCTCTGTATGGAGAGAAAATGCTGCACTTCAGTAAACCTGCTTCGCTATTATTTGTCAGGGATTGTGTGGTGCAGTGTGAGAAATCTGGGTGTGCTGGCGACAAATGTTTTCAACATTGCAAATTCTCGTCGGATGGGAAGCCTGTGGATGGTCCATGGTATCTGCAGGAACCTTTGTATTTACGCTGGAAACAGTGGGACTGCCAGACCGATTGTAGGTACCACTGCATGCTTGCTAGGGAGGAAGAAAGAAGTAATGTTGGTGATAAGCCTGTCAAATACCATGGAAAATGGCCATTTAGGCGAGTCTATGGCATTCAGGTTTGCCCAATGACTACGCCTCATATGTAAATGATGCTGCCAAATCCATTCTCTATTGTGCTGTTCTTCTGCTTATTATCTTGAACTTTGCATTTGATATGGTAGGAGCCAGTTGCAGTTGCTCTTGCTAGCCTCAATCTTGCCGTGCAATTTCATGGCTGGATTTCTTTTTTCATTCTTATATATTACAAGCTTCCATTGAAGCCTAATAAGAAGACCTACTATGAGTATACAGGGTTGTGGCATATCTATGGAATCTTAGCTATGAATTCTTGCTTCTGGAATGCTGCATTTCACTCTAGGTCAGCTATTATATAGTTTAATCCTTGGTTGTGTATTTTTTTCTCCTAACAAGCTACATATTTCTTATGACATTGCTGCTTTAGCATAATTCAAGAGGTGGCCCTGAATATATAAAATAAAGCTTAGTTTATATCCCTTAAACATGGTTTTACTAATGACAGGATGATCTACCCTACCATATGCTCTACTTCTATACATTTCTAACTGACTATCTGCATTGCTATGATGTTTTGAGTTAAATTTCTTGTAGAGATGTGGAGTTGACTGAGAAGCTGGATTGTTCTTCAGCTGCGGCATTTATTGGATTCTCCCTAATTGTAGCAATACTGCGAGCCCTTAATGTGAGGGTTGAGGCTGCTAGAGTTATGGTCTCTGCTCCAATTATCTCATTCGTGACAACCCACATCTTATATCTCAACTTCTACAAACTTGATTATGGTAATACATCAATTCTTTAGCTGTTTCAATTGGAAGCGTTCTTTCCAAAGTTTTAAAACGCGTCCACTAGGGAGAAGTTTTCACACCCTTATAAGGAATGTTTCGTTCCCCTCTCCAACCAATGTGAGGTCTCACAATCCACCCCTCCTAGCTCTGATACCATTTGTAACATCCCAAGTCCACCGCTAGCAAATATTGTCCTATTTGGGCTTTTCTTTTCGGGCTTCCGCTCAAGGTTTTTAAAATGCGTTTACTAGGGAGAGGCTTCTATACTCTTATAAGGGTCTGATCCCACATTGGTTAGAAAAGAGAATGAAGTATTTATTATAAGGGTGTGGAAACCTCACCCCAATAGACGCGTTTTAAAAACCTTGAGGGAAAGTCCGAAAGAGTAAACCTAAAGAGAACAATATCTTCTTGCGGTGGGCTGGGTTGTGTTTTTTTTTACCACCAGTCTCTTTAACAATCCTAGAAGAGAATATGATGGTGAGATTTGGTGGTTCTTATCTGTCAAGCAAGTTCACTATTTCCCTATTTTACATGTTTTTCTTACTTGCACAATCAATATCCTTTCAAGCCTTTTCTAAAGAAAAGTTTATGGTCAGAACTTCTGGTGCCTATTGATCTGATCAGGTCTTGTGTTCAAATAGATGAATGAACTACTCGACTCCATCTCTCATTGGGATTGGAAGAATAACATTTTTGCTGGTCTCAGATATTTGACTCGAGTTAATTGACTACCTTTCAGGTCTGAATACTAAGGTCTGCCTGGTGATGAGCATTACTCAACTTCTCATTTGGGCGGTTTGGGCTGTTCTTTCTCGCCATCCCTCGCAATGCAAGTTGTGGATGTTAGTCTTTGGTGGGGCGGTTGCGATGCTCTTGGAGGCCTTCGATTTCCCTCCATATGCAGGATATGTGGATGCTCACGCACTCTGGCATGCAACTTCAATTCCTCTTTCATATATTTGGTGGAGTTTTGTGAGGGACGATGCTGAATTTAGAACTGCTGCACTTCTCAAGAAAGCGGAGTAATCAGATGGAGGAATTTCTCTAAGCAATTTCATTTGAATGTTAGTTCATCAACACTATGGTAGGTTCCCTTGTTTTTTCTGGTGTTGCTTGGTGAGTAGCGCAATGTTACCCTGAAATGTTCTTTGTATAAGGGTATTTGAATATCAGGACCAATAAGTTTTCTTTTCTTCTCGCCCTGTTTTTTACTTCTTGGTCCTGAGAAATTTGTTGGTCATCAGAAAAAGCCCCACAGCACCAGGCCAGTTATTCCCATTGTAAACATCCAAATATTTTGCTGATATCAGCAGTTTATGTTATTCTGCAGTTCACATGTGGCTGCTTGCTGTTTGTTTCACACACTAAGCTGGATATCCTTTTTTTTTGCTTTACAATATCATTTTGAAACCCAATTTTCTTTACGAGATCTTCAGATGAATCTTCATTTTCCTTCATTACTGTATACAAAGTTTGATAAGAACAAAAACCCAGTTTTCACCACTAATAGATATTGTCCGCTTTATCCCGTTATGAAGTGTCATCAGCTTCACGGGTTTAAAACACGTCTACTAAGGAGAGGTTCTCATCGGACTCTAGATTTGTAGCCATTTTAGTACGGACTTGGGAGTTGATGAAGATCTCGACACAAAAAACGGATGGCTTGGCAGCAAAGAAGCTGCTAAAAATGGAAGAGAGAGACGTTTTTGAACTCAAATTTGCATCGTATGATGAAGAGATATCGCTTTCATAGAGAAAAGAGTTTGGATAGAAGCCATACTAAAAAGAGAAAGAAGAAGGTAGCAACCAAAGTAAGTGGGGGAAAGTACTCATTGAATGTAATAATGCTATTAGGGGCAACAGTCAACCGCACATTATGTGCTTCTTACTATTTCAATTCCAAAAAAACACTCTTTTTCTTTCTAGTCTCTATGTACATAAATTGAATGTAACACCATTAAAAGCTACAGAGAATTTAGTACTATGTATATTAGTAGCTCCATAATGACACGTCAGAATAAAAATCCATGTCATCACGAAAATGCTGAGGTGGAGGCAACATCATCCCTGCAGCCATATCCTCCAACAATCCCGGCAGCCCAAAAATTGCATCATCATCCACGTACAACACGTTTTCTGGCGTCGTCTCCGCCGTCATCATATTTTCCGTCCTTGAGTCATCAACAGAAGACCCATCTGATTCTGCAGGCCGGAATGCCTCCGCCGCCTCCGCCGCCGCCTTCTGAATATCCCTGGCGTCAGCAGATGCCGGCTCCGGCAGCCGCCACGCAGAATCGGCAAAATTGAGACAAGCAGAGCGACCTCGAAGCTTCATGGCAGCGACATCGTGAGCCCGAGCCGCCATCTCCGCCGTCGGAAAAGTGCCAAGCCAGATCCTTGACTTTTTATTAGGCTCTCTCACTTCACAGACCCACTTGCCGGAGTTCCTCCTCCTGACGCCTCTGTAAACAGGGTGCCTTGTCTCCTTAAACTTCTTCCTACCGGCCCTCTTCTTGGGATTGCTCGCCGCTAACATAAGCTCCTTGTCGGAAAATATGGACCGCCGGCAAGTACTACTCTCGGAGCTGGAGAAGTAGTCTTCATAAAAAGTTGAAAAAGATTCCATTTTTGGAAGTGGATAAGGTGATTGAAGTTAAAATTATCCAAATTAGAAATGAAATTCGAGATATCAGAGATGGGTTTGATGGAGGAAGAGAGAAGGATGATAGTTTTATAGTGTTTGGTGTATTTGGATTGAGAATTGGAACTGAAAGCAACACATGAACACTGAAACACGGAGTTAACTGATAAGGAGCCAGGCTGTGCCCTGTTCTGGCTGCCCACGGCATCAACAGGTTTGGATTTTTTTCTCCTTTCTTTTTTATTTTTTAATTCAATAAATATAAAAAAAGAAAGTTTCTTTAAAATAAAAAAAAAATAAAAAATCTCTGGAGAATGAAAATAGAAAGGTAATGTGTCAGCTTCAGGATCTGACATGTGTCACTTTGACTTGTTCTTTAGGTTAAACTTCACCATCGAAGATTCTACATCTTCTCTTAGTATCATTCTACTTGTTCTTCACCCATTGGGGCAACGAGGATTAGAATATCCATTCTCTTACATAGAAACTTCCTTATCACCCCTATTTCTTTAAATAATAATTTTATAAAAAAATATATTTCAATTAATTTTAAATTTAATCATATTCTGTCGGATTAATTTTCATTTTTAAGAGCAATTGAAGACGAATAGATAAGATAAGAACGTTGGAACAATACTAAATCTAGATTTCAAATCTCAATTCAAATCATGGGTATAAAACATTATATTTAGTTCTATAATAGATGTTATGGATCGACCGTGGTGTTCTAAAGAAAATATTACATACGCATTTTTCTATAAATCTCGTAAATTTTTTAATTAAACACATAAGAATTAAAAAAGAATTGATTAAGAAGGATTAAAAGAGAAAAGAGATTAGAAAAAAGAGGAAAGTTCTTGGGGGGTTCGGAAGTGAGTGACAGTGAAGGAGACAGCGTGGCAAAGGGGTTACAGAGGCAGACAAAAGAACACCTTCGAGTGACGTGGCGGAAAACTCCAAATCAACACACGGTTTTTTTAATTGACAGTTAATGAAAGAAAACCGAATTTCCGATACCGATACGGTAACTGACTGTGACCGAGAGTGGGTGACAGAATAGGGATTAGTACGACTGGTTATTTTCCCGCGGAAACGCGTCAACCAACCACGTGTCTGTTATGTAGGTGACAGACGAGGTCCACTACACTTGAACCCATACCCTCCCTCCCACTTGTTCCTTTTTTTCTTTTTCTTTTTATGCAACACATCATTTTGTAATAATTTATGTGTTTAATTTGATTGCGACATTTAACTTTATTTTTAAATTATCTCTATTATTATTATTATTATATAATGAAAATGAATTTTGTAATCCAAATCAAATCCACTTTTGATGATGATTCATACAAAACCAAAGAAAAGTTGTAAATGAAATTTCTTTTTGATCTACGATCAGAGATCTCTCGGGATTCTAGAGCCACCATTGCTGAACTTCACTTTCATTTGGCTGACGATGGCACGTTGGTTTCAGTTCACAAGACGAGATTTTGGTCCTATCCCGGACTGGAGCCCGATGCAATATGGCTTGACAGAACTTCGCATATTTTCCCCAAATCGGTTTAGGATGTCGAGCAAGTCGGTTGAGCTTCACAGTAGTAGGCAAGTTTGATTTTGAATTACGGGCTTTGTTCTCTTGTTTGTAAACTTGAGATTTTGAATTAACCACCGTAGTTGTCTAATTTGGGATCAAGCGAAAAGCTGCGTTTGAATAACATAAGTTAAAATAGGTAGACATTTAAATCGTCATTAAATTCAAATAAAGGTACTAAGTACATTTAATCTTTTCAATATGAATCGGATAAGTAGTGTTGTGATTTTGAAATATATAGTTAACGACAAAAGTATTAAGTGAGATTAGAAGGATTCGAATGTTAGATAAATATTAGAAACGAAGTTAGGAGTGTGAAAGGTAATTAAGGAAGAGATAGAATTAGATGCATGCATGAGGAAATGGGAGTTTTATTTGGAAAATAAAACAAAAAAATGATATGGAATTATTTAGTTAAGATATGAAAAAGAAAAAGGGAAAAAGGAGGGAGAGGAATAAATGAAAGGATTGCGGATCTTCTTGAAATGGAACTCCAAGTGGGAGCCTCATATGTTTGGTAAGTTGCATTAGATGTCAACTTTGGGGCTGGATTCTTTTGCATGTAATGTTCATATCATATCATATCATATATATATATATATATATGGTTTTGGTTCTGGTTTTTGAGATGATTATCCTCTTCATCAATTTGTAATCAACGAAAGATTATGAAGTGATCTGTGGGGTAAGGTAAGGCGTGGGCGTGGGGTTTGAAGGATGGATGAAGAAGATGGGCGATGTGAATCAGTTTTGGAGAGTAGAATGTTGTCGGTGGATATTCATATATTGTTGGTGGATGATGATGCTACTTCTCTTGCTGTCGTTTCTGCCATGCTTAGACTCTGCAAATATCAAGGTTTTTCTTTCTTTTTCTTCTCCCATCTCTACTTCAATTGGTTTTCATACCTTTTATTTATTAATCGTTTAAAAAATGCTCACTTTTTTCCCAAAGTTTAGGGTTTAGGGTTTAGGGTTTGCTTACGATCCATCTTTCATAAAGACTTCAACATTATCATGGGATTAGAAAGACCATTAGAATGTTGGACGAAAAGTCGATGTGTTACTGCACATCAATTAAAGAATCTTTACTCTAATAATAGTTTGAATATGCACAAACCTATAATTTTCTACGTGAAATCCCACATTGATTGGAGAGTAGAACGTTTTAAAATCTTGAGACTGGAGACAATATGTAATGAGTCAAAACAAATCATATCTGTTAAGGGTAGGCTTGGACTGGAACGATGATGTGTTTAAATTTCAGTTGTGACTCGGAGAAGCCCAATTGAAGCACTTGATACTCTAAGGGCAAAAAAAGGGTTTTTTGACCTTGTTGTGACTGATCTCCACATGCCTCAAATGAATGGTCTTCAATTACAGAAGCAAGTAACCAAAGAATTCAAGCTTCCTGTTATCAGTAAGTATCTACATAATCTACAATATTATTATTAACAAGTAAATTAAACCAAACCCTACTCTTGTTTGCAGTGATGTCAGCTGATGAAAAACCTAGCGTCATATTGAAGAGTTTAGAGGAGGGTGTTTCATTTTACATGGTCAAACCAATAAGCCTAGATGATGTCAAACAAGTATGGCAATATGCTATTACACCTAAACAAACACGAACAATTATCCGACCACAATTCTCGATCGACAAACCATCGAAAAAGGAGATCATCAAATTATCGAAATCGGAAAGAACCAAGAACAAGACGAAGAAGGCAAAGGAAACTAGGGTTCCTCAAACTTCTATTGCCAAAAGAAAGGCAAAGGTGGTTTGGACAAATTCACTTCACAACCGGTTCTTACAAGCCATTAGACTAATAGGGCTTGACAGTAAGTCTATGATCCTTTATAATTTGACTCCAAATTTCTGTCCCTCATTAATGTTCTTAATTTGTTCTTTTCAGAGGCAGTTCCAAAGAAGATCCTTGAGTTCATGAATGTGCCTGGGTTGACTAGAGAAAATGTTGCCAGCCATTTACAGGTTTGCCCTTTATATATTAACAATTAATGCTTTGTTTTAGTATTGAATCTAAGCTGGGTTGTTTATGGATGTAGAAGTATAGAATTTTCTTGAAACGAGTTGCTGAAAAGGGAGCTTGTAATTCAATGAAGATATATTCAGATTGCACTTTACTAAGATCAAGCTTTGCTTCTTCTCACTTTCAATTTCAATCCCCATTATACACACCAAAATTCCAATCCCAACATCCATATTTGCTTGAAGAACAACAATTAATGGCTCCCTTAAACTACCCATCTCCTCTTTTGGGAGCCAATTATATCTCACATCCCACCCCTCCAAACCCTAATCTTGAAATTGAAAACTCTTTGACCCTCAATAAACCTAACTTCCCTTTCAATGGGCTTGTCTCGAGTTCGACTCGGAACGATCATAATTTCGTGTCAATCGAAAATGAAAACCCTAATGGAGGGTTGAGGTTGAATGATAATGGGGTAGCCAATCATGTCCAAGCTACTCATGATCACAACAATGGGGGATTTTGTGGGAATTTTGAAGGTACAAACCAAGTTTTAGAGAACAAAAATGTGGAGGAGAATGGTGTTGTGTTAGTGTCACCAAAAGAAGGTAATGACACCATTGCATTTGGAGATCAAATTGGTGAACACCAAAATTGCTTTGATGTTCTTAGTGAGATCTTCATGGGGCACAACCACCACAATCAAACTTCTTTAAGGGTACGTTTAGTAGTTCATATTTTTTCTAACATTTTTACAAAAGGGTTATATAAGGATTAACATTATATGTTGTTTAGAGGGACGAAATGGGTGATATGGAGCTCTCTCATATGTGGAATGGAATTGAAATGGAGGCTTCATCAAAGCAAGATCTTCAACCCTCAACCCTCTCTGCCCAGGCAATGCATACTCATTCCTCTTGCAAGCTTCCCTAAATCTTATTCTATAATAGGAAACTCTTGATTTGTGACTCATTCCTCTTGCAAGCTTCCCTAAATCTTATTCTATAATAGGAAACTCTTGATTCGTCACAAATTTAAATTATTTGACATATGTTCTCGTGATTTGCAGGGTTGGGACGACGATATGTTACGAACCTTTTTGGGTGATGCTTCATTTTCATAATAGAGGAAGAGCTACTCTCAGTCTACAGTCTAACCGCTAGGAGATAAAATTCATTTTAGATCACATGATTTGTATTTGTATGAATCTCACGGTATGAATGTATATGAATTGTATTGGATGATGTTCAAGTTTCCTTCCACAATAGAGATAATTTAGGAACAAAAATATTGAATTAACTTCTTACCATATACACACACAAACATTTCCTTCCAAAATCTAATGATTGGGAGTTTTAAATTGAAAAAAATAGCCGTTAGCTTGAAGTGAGTGAAAGAACACTCCATAAAATGTATATATATATAGAGGGAAAAGATGTACCGAATCTGCATCAAAATCTTGGTTCTCTTATTTTGTTCCAAAATTTGTCGATCCAAAGATTCTAGCATGATCTCTGGTCGTTGTGCAGCTTGTAAGTATTTGAGAAGAAGATGTCCTTCCGATTGCATCTTTTCCCCTTTCTTTCCTTCCAACAATCCTCAAAGATTCGCCATTGTTCATCGAATCTATGGTGCCAGCAATGTCGCCAAATTCCTCCATGTAATCTCTTCTTCTTCTTTTATAAACTATATTATGAGTTTCTGGTATTTAATTTAATTTGATATCATTTTATTTGATAATCAGCAACTCCCTCTGCATCTACGACCCGAAGCAGCCGAAACTTTGTTTTTTGAGGCAAAATGCAGAATTGAAGATCCAGTTTATGGATGTGTTGGAATTATTTCTCAATTACAACATCAATTACACGTGGCAGAAACCCAGTTGGCCAAAACTCGGGCTGAGATTGCATTTCTCGCTTCCAACCTCCAAGAAGCCCAACCACAAGATTTTGCAGTTCAGCCCATTCAAGGCCCAAATACTATTGGGTTCTCTCAGATTGGGCTTTCCACTCCAGCCCATTGGTTTAATTCATAGCACGTTGTAAACATGACAAAACTCCTTTCACTTCTTTTAAATCTTTTTTAGAATGAAAATGATAACATAGCTTCCAATTTTTTAAATCCTTGCTCCTCTTTCTTCATTTTGGTGCACGTCCCATTTACATCTCACTTTTCTCCGCTTAATAAACTTAAAAAATTCGTTTATAAGGAGGTGGAAACTTCTCTCTAATAGATACGAGAGGAATGAAAAATATGTTAATTGGAAGAATTTAGTCGGCAGTATAGTGTGGGAAAGTGGTGTGACACGTCAAAAAGAAACATAGAAAGAGAGATTGATATTGAATACCATTTTGACATGTGTTGTGTACTCCTAATTCGTCAGCCCTACGTACCAACCAAAATGGGAACACAGCCTTTAAAAGTGGCGCAGACAGAGACACAAATGAAAAAAGACAGATAAAAGTCAAAGAAAAGAATTAGGAGAGGAACATTCTTGTTTTGTTGGTTGGAAGATGAAGATGTGTATCAAAAGCTATAAAGGAGGAGAGGGGATTGGTTCAAACCCCTCTTTACGACTCACAACTTTTAACGCAGCCCAACTTCCTGTGGCTCGACATTTGTCCACTTTTTATCTTCACTTATCCCAATGCCTTTTTCTTTTTCCTTTTCCTTTTTGTATCCTATATTTCTACCACTTTTCTCGTGTGAATTAAAGATTGGATTTCAATCTTCTTCGTCTTTGCCACCTTCCAACCTCCTGTCTTTGACACTTGTCTCTCTCTGCTTTCCCCAAATGGGTACAACCACAACTCAATCTTTAGTTATTGCAGTTGGGGCGGTTGGTTTCTACAATATCCATATCTTACTCCCTTGCTTTTCACTCTCACCAACCTCCAATTTCCACCTCCAACAGACGATATTTTTGTATGAAGACGATACGTACCATACTAAAACAGGCAATATTTGCTACGATCTTCATCATGGATATTTTTGTTCTCAACCCAATGAGCACTCCTATGTACAGGCCACAATGATTTTTCCTTCCCCTGTACATCGTTCTCACTTAATTTTTGGTCATTACTTGTTTGGGTTTTTTTTTTGGGTTAAAAAAACACTTGGACTTTGTTGGGCATAGACTCATAAAAGAGGGGAGGGGATGTTTCCATTGCCCATTTACGTTCACCAAGCAGGTCCAATGGATATATATTTTAATGGGGTAGCTATAAAACACAAGTACAGAGCAGAAAGTTGGTTCATTTGAGTTGCTTGTATCAGCTTGTTAAAGAGGATAGTCCTCTCTAAAATGGTCAAAATGGGAACGTAATTCATCATTTGATGTGAAGGAAGCAGTCAAAGCAAGCATTATATGAATGCAATGCTTAAGCAATAAGGAATAGTGATATTCATTGATGTATGATTAATTAGACTTTTTGTTCTCTACACGTTTTTTATGACCAAACCCCACTGTGTTTTTGTCTCTGTCTTTGCGTTTCAAAGTGGGAGCTAATTGAACACTATCAAACAAGCGTCACTTCATTAGACCTTCCTCTTATGTATGCTCTCTTTTTGACCCCACGCCTCCACTCCACTTCCTATTCCTTGTGTTCACTCTTTACGACCAAATCTTGGACTTCAAACCCTCGAAGCTTCTTCAACTACTTTGACCTCTTCTTCCCCCATTTGTTATCCCTTTAATACCCATATCAAAAGCTTTTCCCTTTCTTCTTCTACTCAAAAGAATTGGACCCTCCGTCATCACTACTGGCATAAGCACAAAAAGGGCAATGTAAGGTTAGGTTTTGAGGCTTTTGTGCGAGGAGGAGGAAGAAGAAGAATACAAAACTTGACACCTTGAATATGTTAACTGCCAAAAACTGTGATTGAAAATTTGGAGGAGACATTTGGCATATGCTAGGCGACGAGGCTCCTAAGAGGTTAGCGGACAGAACAGGCGTTTGAACTGATCCATAAGACAAACAAGTATTATAGTTGAACACAAGAAGCGTACGAAACCCAGCTGTGGAAGATGACAAGCTTTCAGGGTTTGGACTCTGCTGTCTTATCATATAAACTCGTAAATTACAAGATGGAGATAGTATACAATAGTAGGTGAATCCAAAGACGCGCATAGTCCACATGGGCCCTTTCTGGGCTTTGAATCNCTCCGTCATCACTACTGGCATAAGCACAAAAAGGGCAATGTAAGGTTAGGTTTTGAGGCTTTTGTGCGAGGAGGAGGAAGAAGAAGAATACAAAACTTGACACCTTGAATATGTTAACTGCCAAAAACTGTGATTGAAAATTTGGAGGAGACATTTGGCATATGCTAGGCGACGAGGCTCCTAAGAGGTTAGCGGACAGAACAGGCGTTTGAACTGATCCATAAGACAAACAAGTATTATAGTTGAACACAAGAAGCGTACGAAACCCAGCTGTGGAAGATGACAAGCTTTCAGGGTTTGGACTCTGCTGTCTTATCATATAAACTCGTAAATTACAAGATGGAGATAGTATACAATAGTAGGTGAATCCAAAGACGCGCATAGTCCACATGGGCCCTTTCTGGGCTTTGAATCCCCTGCCCTGCCCTCCCCTGCCCT
>NW_019647018.1:0-6352 GCF_002806865.2 Cucurbita pepo subsp. pepo
CAGAGCTGAAGAACAATTTGTTGAGTATTGGGAAATTGCAATCAAAGGGGCTTACCATTTTGTTTCAAAATGGAACGTGCGAGGTGTTTCATCCTGAGAGGCTTAATCATAGAGACAAGAATGCATTTGAATCGAATTTTCGTACTGCATGCTATATCTCAACCTGTAGCATCCACTTGTTTCTATACAATCACAAAATATATTGAACAACTTTGACACTGTAGATATGGAAGACTCTCGAGCAAAAGAAGATTGTGGATGGTTTACCACAGCTCAAATCTCCTCTCNAAAAAAAAAAAAAAAAAAAAAAAAAACAGCATGTTTTGAAATATAATTGAGAGGAGAGAATTCAAATTCTGCTCTAATCATCTCGCTTTCAGCATTTTTTTTATTTTTTTATTTGAGAAATTTTATTAGGTTGGAATTTACAATATAAGTTGTTATTCAATTAGCTACAAATTTACAATATACTCAAATTTAAATGTTTATTATTATTTATTATTATTTTATAATAATAGTAAAGTGAATATAACTCAATAGTAATTAAAATGTTAAATTAGGTCCGAGGTTCTGTTTCATCCACTAATCTATGTTTTAATTTAAGTTTATTTTTTTAATAAGAAAAGAATTCCATAACTCAATTAGACATAAATATTTCTAAGAAATTCTCGTCATATACTAAACCCAATCTAACTAGTTCATTTCATTTATTGGTTTTCAAGTAGAATATTAACCTTATTTATTTATTTTCAAATATTTAATTAAACCGCTAAATTTTAATATATATTTAAAAAAATGGTGGAAGAATAAATAAAATAAAATTAAACTAAATAAAGCAATAAATATATACGGACATGGCAAGTAAAAATGTATCTTTTAAAATTAACCATAATCTGGGTAGATTAAGTTCCATTAATCTTTAAAAAAAATTCATAAACTAGCTAAATCTAGAAAATTTTCATTTATTTGAACCTAATCCAAACAAAAATCTCTGAATTATACATGGAAAGCGGGAACCAATTCATTCCAGTTGAATTTGCAAGCCTAATGCATGACATAATTAGTTCATAATTCATCGTTTTCCTCATCACATTCCATATTATGTTTTCCATCTCTATATAAACTCTTCCCTTATTTTCAATCTTCATCTCATCTCTCATCGGAATTATGTGGACCCAAACCCTTCCGATTATGGCCGCTTTCATGGCCACTTTCATGTTCCTCCTCGCCCTAACCAACGCTCAAAACGCCCCCAGTGACTATCTCGCGCTTCACAACCGCGCTCGAGCCCAGGTCGGCGTCGACCCCATGCAATGGAGCAATACCGTGGCCGCGTACGCTCAAGCCTATGCGGAAAAAAGAAAGGGTGACTGCGCGATGATTCACTCAACCGGGCCGTACGGGGAAAACATAGCCGCTGGGTACTACCCTGAGTTCACCGGGGCGGATGCGGTGAAGCTGTGGGCGAACGAGAAGCCGTTGTATGATCATGCGTCGAATAAATGCGTGGGTGGTGAATGTGGGCACTACACTCAGATGGTGTGGCGAAGCTCGGTCCGGCTTGGATGTGCTAGAGTGCCCTGTAAGGCTAATTCTCAGTTTGTTGTTTGCAATTACGATCCTCCTGGCAACTATATTGGGGAAAAGCCTTATGATTCTTTGGTGGTTTGAAGAGATTTGGTTTTAAATTTTTTATGAATTGTAATAAAGTTTGTGAGAGAATCATGAATTTATGAATTGAAATAAAGCTATGGTATTGTCTATAATAGTATTATATTGTCTTGTTTGAGTTAACTCTTGTGACTTTGTTTTAATCTCCTTGAGTTAACTCTTGTGACTTTGTTTTGACCTCCTCCCTTATAAACCCCATGATCACAGAGTCTCCCCTCTAATTAAGTACATCACAGAGCCACTCCCGAAACCCGTAGATTTCTAGAACAACCTTCCCTTAATCGAGGCTCGACTACTTTCTTTGGAGCCTTTGAACAAAATACACCCTTTGTTCGACACTTTTGGCTACAATTTTGAGGCTAACAATTTCTTTGTTCGACATAGCTAAGTTAAGTTCATGGTCTGATAACCATGTTAAGAATCACGAATCTCTACAATGGTATATGATATTTGTCCACTTTGAACATGAGAAAATCTCATAGGTTTGCTTCGGGCTCCCAGAGATGTATTCTTTACTTATAAATCTACGATCATTTCCGAACAATCTTCAATACTGAGAACACCAGCCACCAGCCAATTCCTGTTCGAAGTCACCCTGAAGAAATGCCCTCGGCAGAGATGCGAAAAACCAGTCCACGATGTTTTTGACCTCCAAATCGAGAGATGCACGGCGACATGGTATCAGAGCCATGCCCTAAACTTAGCCATGTCAATAGAATCCTCAAATGTCGAACAAAGAACTCCAAAAGAAAAAGGAAAAGAAAAGGAGTCGAGGGGAGGTGTTGGATGAAAGTCCCACTCGGTGAATTTAGAGAATGATCATGGGTCCATTGGGGTGAACTCAAAGTGGACTTGGATGAAAGTCTCACTCGGCGAATTTAGGGAACGATCATGGGTCCATTGAGGTGAACTCAAAGTGGACAATATCTTCGTAATGGTATGATATTATGTACTTTCTTACCAATACTGAAAAAATAAATGGAGAATTACCAAGTTTTAGGAACCATCCATCTCTACACTGATATGATACTGTCTAGTGTGAGATTATTCCTTATAAATTCATGATCATTTCTTAAAGACTCTCTCTTAACAATTTTACACACGGAGAATAGCTCCCAGAATAGCTGTCAAATGTTGTTTGAAGTCAACGGGAATAAATGCCCACGGCGGAGATGCGAAAAACTAGTCACAATGTTTTGGCCTCCAAATCGGGAGACCCACGACGGCGATTAGCTCTGCTGCACATAACTCAATAGTAATTAAAATATACTATTATCCGAGAGGTAGAAGGTTTTATTTCATCCATGAATATATGTTTTAAGTTACCGTTACTTTTAAAAAAAGAAAAAAGAAATACAAAAATTCATAACTCAATTAGTAGTAAATATTTTTAATCTAAAATTCTTTTTATATAATAAACCCAATCTAAATAGGTTATAAAAATTTTAGGTTAAATGAGATGATTTCATTTACTCAAAATTTTAAGAAAATATTAACATTATTTACTTATTTTTGAACATCTAATTAACCAATTCAATTTTAATATATATTTTCAAAAATTGGAGAAGAATAAATAAATAAAATTATGAAACTAAATAAAACAATAAATATATACCTACAACTAAAAATGTATCTTTTAAACTTAACCATAATCAGGTGGATTAAGCTTCATTAATCCTAAAAAAAAATTATAAACTAGCTAAATCTAGAAAATTTTCATTTATTTGAACCTAATCCAAACAAAAATCTAGCCCGTAATTAAACATGGAAGCCATAATGAATTTATTCTCTTTGAATTCCCAAGCATGGCATAATTAGTTCATAATTCATGGTTTTACCCATCACATTCCATATTAAGTTTTCCATCTCTATATACATCATTCCCTCATTCTCAATCTTCATCTCATCTCTCATTGGAATTATGTGGACTCAAACCCTTCCGATCAATGCCGCTTTCATGGCCACTTTCATTTTCCTCCTCGTCCTAACCAACGCTCAAAACGCCCCCGGTGACTACCTCGCGCTTCACAACCGAGCTCGAGCCCAGGTCGGCGTTGGCCCCATGCAATGGAGCAACACCGTGGCCGTGTACGCTCAAGCCTATGCGGAAAAAAGAAAGGGTGACTGCGCCATGATTCACTCAACCGGGCCGTACGGAGAAAATATAGCCGCGGGCTACTACCCTGAGTTCACTGGGGCGGATGCGGTGAAGTTGTGGGCGAACGAGAAGCCGCTTTATGATCATGCGTCGAATAAATGCGTGGGTGGTGAATGTGGGCACTACACTCAGATGGTGTGGCGGAGCTCGGTGCGGCTTGGATGTGCTAGAGTGCCCTGCAAGGCTAATTCTCAGTTTGTTGTTTGCAATTATGATCCTCCTGGCAACTATATTGGGGAAAAGCCTTATGATTCTTGGGTGGTATGAAGAGATTTGGTTTTAAAAATTTTATGAATTGTAATAAAGTTTGTGAGAGAATCATGAATTTATTTATTGAAATAAAGCTACGATATTGTGTACAATAGTATTATATTGTCTAGAGCATAAACTCTTGTGACTTTGTTTTGACTTCCTTACTTATAAACTCATGATCCTAGAGTCTCCCCTCTCATTAAGTACACCACATAGAGCCACCTTTGAAGCCTATAGATTACCTATGATCATAGAGCCTCCCCTCGAACAAAATACACCATAGAGCCTCCCCTGAAGCCTATGGATTTCTAAAAGAAACTCCCTTTAATCGAGACTCGACTTCTTTCTTCGGAGACCTTAAACAAAATTGACAATTTGTTCGACATGTTTGACTACGATTTTTAGGCTTACAACTTTTTTGTTCAACAGAGCTAAGTTAAGTTCATAGTCTGATACCATGTTACTAATCACGAATCTCTACAATGTTATATGATATTTGTCCACTTTGAACATAACATTATGAGTTTGCTTCGAGCTCCCATAAGAAGTCATGTTAAGGAAAATGTATTCTTTAGTTATAAATCTATGATCATTTCCGAACAGTCTTCAACACTAAGAGCATCAGCTACCAGCCAATTGCTGTTCCAAGTCACTCGGAAGAAATGCCCTCGGCGGAGATGCGGAAAACAAGTCACGGTGTTTTCGGCCTCCAAATCGGGAGACCCACAACGACGGCGATTCTCCGCTGCAATATGATACCCACACCGGAGACGAAGACCCATTGCCGCAACCTACCGGCATTTACCGGCTTTGAATATGGAGACCAACAGGGCCGGAGTAGCTGCACCCTTGAATTATTTAGCGAAATAGAATGTTGTTTTTAAATGGGGGATATGCAAGAGAATTCATTCAATGAGCTTAAGAAGAAATTAACTAGTGCACCATTACTTGTCTTACCTAACTTTGATAAAACTTTTGAAATTGAGTGTGATGCAAGTGGTTTGGGCATAGATGCTGTTTTGATGCAAGATGGAAAACCTTTAATATATTTAAGTAAAAAACTAAATGAGACAACATTGAACTATTCTACCTATGATAAAGAATTGTTTGCTTTAGTCCGCACATTGCAAGTGTGACAATACTACTTATGGCTTAGAAAATTTATGATCCACTCTATTCATGAATGTTTGAAGTATCTTAAATGTCATAGCAAACTAAATCATAGGCATGCAAAGTGGGTGAAGTTTATTGAAATATTGTCGTATGTTATCAAATATAAGCAAGGTAAGGATAATATGGTAGCTGATATATTATCTAGAAGGTATAATCTCTTTACTTCTCTTAGTCCAAAAATTCTTGTATTTAAGTATATTAAAGAATTATATAAAGGTGATGCATCTTATCTTGTGAAAAGAGCTGGGGATGATTATTATATGTTTCATGAATTTTTATTTAAGAAAAGTAAGATTTGTATTACTAAATTCTCTATAAGAGATTTGCACGTAAAAAGAAGCACATGGTGAGGACATTTTGAGATTAATAAAACTTATAAGATGTTGCATGAACACTTCTTTTGGCCGAAGATGAACACAATGTTCATAAGTTTTGTACCCAATATTTTAAATGTAAATAAGCTAAATTTAAATCACAACCAAATGGATTGTATACTCCTTTGAACGTATCTAATGAATTTTAGACTAATATATCTATAGATTTTGTTCTTGTTTGGTGAACACTAAAAATGGTAAAGATAGTATTTTTGTTGTGTCAGACATAGTAAATTTGTTTATTTTATTGTATGGATGATGTAAAGCATGTTGTTGATTTATTCTTTAAGAAAGGAGTAAGATTACGTGGAATCTATAGAATAATTGTTAGTGACAAGGAGGTTACCTTTTTAAGTCACTTTTAGAAAGTATTGTGGGGTAAATTGGGTACCAAGTTGTTTTCAACTACATATCATGTAATGGAACNTAGAGCCGAAAACTCCGGTGAACACCAGAGTTTTCGCTCGCACACGAACCACAAAGGGCGGCCAAGAGTTGGGATGCCACAAATCGCGTCCCCGACCTTCAGCCACCCTGGGAGAACCTACAAAGAAACGAAAACAGTGAAAAGAAAACGAGAAGGAACAGAAAACCGACGGAACTCTGGTGAAGCTGAACCATACGAATCGACGTCAAAACCCCCATTTTACACCAACAAAGTAATCCCATAACCCCTTACACACCTCAGGAGTAGGTTTTAGACAAGTCCCTTACGTTGAACACC
>NW_019647018.1:7694-11839 GCF_002806865.2 Cucurbita pepo subsp. pepo
TCATAGCATTTTTAAAAAAGAGCTATTAAAAATGTAAAAAAAAGAAAAATAACATCGCTACTTTTTACTTTTTGATTTGCACACCACGGACTCACACTCTCACTCCCACTCCTCTTTTTTCTTTTTGTTATTCTCGACCAAGGTCCCTGGATTGTATCCATCTCAAAACTCCATTATTCTTTCTCATTTCAGTTTCATCTTATCTTGTTGACCCAGTATCTTTTCTTATTGTTATAATCTTCTACAATAGATTTGTGGGTATTGATCGGGAAGTGCAAAAGTACGGAAAGCACCAAAAGCCAACCATTATTGGAAGCCATGAAAAACTCGGTAGGCTCCTTCCCTTTTCATGGGTACTAGTCTTTTGTTGCTGATATTAAAGTTTGGTCAGAAACTCATTTCGCCGAATCTTGTTCCAGGTTTCCTTCATTCATCAGTTCGTTTCTTTTAGAAATTTTCTTCTTTACGATCTCTCTTAGGGTTTCGTTGGATGTTGCTCAACTATGTTTTTGGTACAAAAAATAAACAATTATCAGTCTAGCACTAAATCTATTTCTCCTTTCTTAAACATTTGGATTGATACTTCTTTCTTCTTATTCTAGGGTTTAGGGTTTCTCTGTGTGTTGATGTTTGACTCTCTCTGTTTAGGCCCCTTCATTTTCTCAATTGATTTCAACATTCAGTTTTGGAAGACTATGCTTCTGATTTCGAGCATTTTGATTAATTTAAGAGATTTAGTTACATTCAAGGGTGTAATTTCTCATAGAATTTTGTTGTTATTTGTTTTCTTTGTAGAATTTGTTTCACTTCTTTGTCACCGACCCTTGGAGCTTAGGCTCTGTTTCAATCTTTTGTGAGTTATACTTTAGTAGATCTTCCAATTTTGTGGGCATCGTTTTCCCTATGTTTGTTTCGATTTATCAACATATCAACCTTACTGATCCAAGTTTCAAAGTTGTGCTTTTAGCAAATTTAAACACTTTCTTTCTCTTAATTGGTCAAATGTGTCATCTTTCTCGCTTTCTTTCTCTACTACTCAAAGTGAAGCTGTCATATTATAGAAGAACAAGAGGATGAACTCGAGTTATTTAAATGAACTACTTCCTCCAATTAGAGGATCAAATTAAAGCTTTATTACTCCTTACCGAACCATTTCATTTAAAAAGACTTCATTCTTTAGTGATAGCAATTATTTATTCACACCATACAGACTTATCAATCAATTATTTATTCACACCATACAGATTTATCAATGTATAAATTATTTGATTCCACTGTTATTTAGCTATTAGCAATGGTAAAGAAAAGACGAGTAAATAAGTATTTTGTTGGCCAAAGGCTTTATGAGAATCAGATCAATATCAATGGATAAACGATGGTTGCACCATATCAATGAATGTTGGTTTACAATTTATTTGCTATAAAGCTTTATCCAATGGTTGTTGAGTTGCACTGATTGTTAGTACGTTTTGATAGGTTGTTTTTAGCATGAAGGGCTGCAGAGAATGTAATTTTCTAGATGTTAAGCATGAATGCTTCAACCTGTCTTTTTAGTTTTATGTATGTTTGTTTTCCAAATTTTGATGAAAGCATGATAAATATTTCAAAAAAAATTTATTCTTTTTCCTTTTGCATACTTTTATAACAAATTATTAATGAAAACACGAGGGATATTGTTTTTCTATAAGCATAAATTACAGCACAATTTATATAAATACTATATGGAATGTTATTTATTATTTATTATTTATTAATATTATGAATGAGGTTAGTTGCCAAAGATTTGGTTTAGCTATAAGCAACTAAAAATTGGAACTTACCACTCTTGTATAATGTATTATTTAGCTAAACTATTTGGCTTACACATCAAGTTATATTCAGGTTAGCAGTTTAACGATTAAAAAACTAAACGAATATATATGTTCTCTTTCTCTACCTATAACTTTTTTAATAGTAGATGGGTTTATTATAACACATTATATTGGTAGGTTAAGTTAGCGTGGAAATAGGATCGCGAGAGTCGAAATGAAAATAGAGTTCAAGGTGAGAAGGAATAAAATGGAGAATTATGCTTAAAAAAGTTGAATCCATATAGGCATCCAACCATTTTATTTAATGGAGACAGGTAAAAACCAGAATTGATCACTTTCTAGCCATCATGGAATCAACAACAAAAGCAAAAATAAAATAGTTACAAGTGATTGGTTAAATTCATAGAGACATTCAACCGTTTTATTTAATAGAGACGGTGATAAAAACGAGAATTGATCACGTTCTAGCAATCATGGAAACAATAGCAAATATAGTTAAATGGGATTTGTCCAATTGGAACAAATTCAGAAGTTGATTTGGGAAACTTCTGTAAACATCTCTTCGTATTGTATTGCATTGACCGACAACATGCATGCAGCTGTCAAAAATCAAATAGTTATTAAACGAAAACGTACAAAATTCTTGAAAATTTATAAGATGTTTCTAAATCTAAAAAAAACAAACCCGAAAAAAAAAAAGAGAAAACCAATGAAGAATAGGGAGCAAGAAAACTTTGCCAATGATAAACTGAAATTGATATGTGATTGAAAGGTGTAGGATACTTTCATTTTTAATCCAAGTTTTATACGAAAATATTTGGTTTCAAATAAGAACACGTTAAGTTAATTCCTCATTTATTTGGAAAGTAGGTTATTATGTCAATATCGTTATTTGTTATAATCAAGATATTATATGTTTTAGTTCGTTACGTATCGTCGATTCATTAAGTTATTATGTCAATATCATTATTTGTTCTAATCAAGATATTATCAGTTTTATTTCGTTACTTATGGTCATTTTACTGTTTTTAAATGTCTCAATTAGAGAGAGATTTTCACATCCTTATTATGACTTGAACGTGCTCCAGTAGATCTTTTATCTTCCTTGACACAAAAGCCTCTTGAAGATAGAAGTCATATTTAAAATAACAACCTTTATTATATAATATAATATAAAATATTATTTTAATTAGGTCATATTTAAATAAAACATTTCAACACATATCTATCAAATTTGGATGCAGTATAAATTATATATATATATATATATATTTAATTTACGGTGAATATTTCTCTCCTAATATGAAGATTACAAATCAAAAATATTTTTTCTTTTATATTTAATATATAAAATTATTAAATATTAATCTGAATCTTTTAAATTTTTATTATAATTTAGGTTCGTTTGACAGGTGTTATAAACTCTAATAATATAAAATTAATTAATTCTTTTTTATTTATTAATTATAGATCAATTATACTATAGACAGACCCTATAATAAGTTATGTTCACGTATGTAATCACTACAATCAAGTCGATTATCAATTCTAAACGAATTATTTGTAACTATCGTTAGATTAAAAGTTTGTTTTACCCTTGTAAATATATTTTTCACTATAAGAACTACTGAATTTCTAATTAACAATTTTTTTACGATTAACTATAAACTAAGTCATACCAATGAGAGGGTGTGCTCTCATTGTTCAAGTTTACAAAATGGTAGACATATTGAATCGGTTGTGAAAGTCATTCTCACCTATACAAATCAAATACAAGTTTCCCGTAAGGAATAGTTCATAACTCACTCAGGATTAAAATCGCGTCACATATTATCATCCCATAAAATACTAATCTTCTCAATCAACACATTTAGAAGAAGAGATTAAATATTTCGTAATTCAATCTTAAATATTTTGTGCTTTTCAAAGCTAATATTCTAATCACAAATATAAAATAGTTATTTTGTGCTTTCGGCTTCCCCTCAAGGTTTTCCACATCTTGGCTGACACACGGTTCAGTGTTTGGGTCTGATATCATTTGTAATAGTCCAATCCCACAACTAGCAGATATTGTCCAGTTGCCTCGTTATGTATCATAGTCAACCTCACAGTTTTAAAATGTGTCTACTATGGAGAGGGAGAAGTTTTCACATGAAGGAAGGCTTAGTTTCCCTCTCCAACTAATGTGACTATATTGCACCAAATATTGAGGTCATTGAAGGCAAAATTTAGATGAACCAACTCCATTATATAACTTCTCTCAAATGACACCTCAACTCAAAGAATTATGTCAAATAACACATAGTCAAGGACAAAATAGATAGGTAAGAATTG
>NW_019647019.1:0-487 GCF_002806865.2 Cucurbita pepo subsp. pepo
ACTATGCCTGATCATTCCCCGCACAAAAATTTTAAAAACATTGACCGCTACTCAGTTTAAAAAGCACGTGCTTCAAATTTCCTGGATTAGGATTTCCAAATTAGGGTTTCGATTTTAAGCACTCCTTTACTATTTTATACCGTCCGTTTCTTTGACATAATATTATAAATGATCGAGCCTGATCAATCCTGACAAATGTCGAGCGGTACTCGGATTTTTTTTGCATGTACTTTAAACATCCTAGATTAGGGTTTCGATTATAAGCACTCTTTTGCTGTTTTATTTATGCACTCCGTTTCTTCGAAATTCTATTATAAATCATTATGCTTGATCACTCCCCACTAAAATTTTAAAAAACGTAGACTGTTACTAAGTTTATTTAGAACATGCTTCAAACGCCCTGGATTAGGGGTCCCTGATTAGGGTTTCAATTTTAAGCAATCGTTTACTCTTTTATACACTCCGTTTCTTCGAAATTCTATTCTAA
>NW_019647019.1:7857-11838 GCF_002806865.2 Cucurbita pepo subsp. pepo
ATAGTGATGCCTCCATGAAAGGACTGGGATGTGTGTTAATGCAACCCGGCAAGGTTGTCGCATACGCATCTCGTCAACTTAAAGAATATGAAAAGAACTACCCTACCCATGACCTAGAGTTGGCCGCTGTAGTGTTCGCGCTGAAAATCTGGCGACATTACCTGTATGGCGAGAAAACTCAAATTTTTACCGACCACAAAAGTTTGAAATACTTCTTCACCCAGAAAGAATTAAACATGAGGCAGAGAAAACTCAAATTTTTACCGACCACAAAAGTTTGAAATGCACGTGCTTCAAACATCACAGATTAGGGTTTCGATTATAAGCACTCTTTTGCTGTTTTATTTATGCACTCCGTTTCTTTGAAATTCTATTATAAATCATTATGCCTGATCACTCCCCACTAAAATTTTGTAAAACGTCGACTGTTACTCTGTTTATTTCGCATATGCTTCAAACGTCCTGGATTAGGGTTTCCAAATTAGGTTTTCAATTTTAAGCACTCTTTACTATTTAATACACTTTGTTTCTTCGAAATTGTATTCTAAGCCATGAAGCCTAATCATTCCCCACAAAAATTTCTTAAAATGTCGCATATTACTCGGTTTTTATAGCACGTACTTCAAACCTTCCAGATTAGGGTTTTCAAATTATGGTTTCAATTTTAAGCACTCTTTTACTATTTTATGCACTCCGTTTCTTTGACATTCTATTATAAATGATCGAGCCTGATCAATCATGACAAAAATTTTGTCAAATGTCGAGCGGTACTCGGATTTTTTTGCACGTGCTTCAAACATCACAGATTAGGGTTTCGATTATAAGCACTCTTTTGCTGTTTTATTTATGCACTCCGTTTCTTCGAAATTCTATTATAAATCATTATGCCTGATCACTCCCCACTAAAATTTTGTAAAACGTAGACTGTTACTCAGTTTATTTAGCACATGCTTCAAACGCCCTAGATTAGGGTTTCCAGATTAGGGTTTCAATTTTAACAATCGTTTACTGTTTTATACACTTTGTTTCTTCGAAATTGTATTCTAAGCCATGAAGCCTAATCATTCCCCACAAAAATTTCTTAAAATGTCGCATATTACTCGGTTTTTATAGCACGTACTTCAAACCTTCCAGATTAGGGTTTTCAAATTATGGTTTCAATTTTAAGCACTCTTTTACTATTTTATACACTCCGTTTCTTTGACATTCTATTATAAATGATCGAGCCTGATCAATCCTGACAAAAATTTTGACAAATGTCGAGCGGTACTCGGATTTTTTTTGCACGTGCTTCAAACATCACAGATTAGGGTTTCGATTATAAGCACTCTTTTGCTGTTTTATTTATGCACTCCGTTTCTTCGAAATTCTATTATAAATCATTATGCCTGATCACTCCCCACTAAAATTTTGTAAAACGTAGACTGTTACTCAGTTTATTTAGCACATGCTTCAAACGCCCTAGATTAGGGTTTCCAGATTAGGGTTTCAATTTTAACAATCGTTTACTGTTTTATACACTCCGTTTCTTCGAAATTCTATTCTAAATCATGAAGCCTAATCATTCCCCACAAAAATTTCTTAAAATGTCGCATATTACTCGGTTTTTATAGCACGTACTTCAAACCTTCCAGATTAGGGTTTTCAAATTATGGTTTCAATTTTAAGCACTCTTTTACTATTTTATGCACTCCGTTTCTTTGACATTCTATTATAAATGATCGAGCCTGATCAATCATGACAAAAATTTTGTCAAATGTCGAGCGGTACTCGGTTTTTTTTGCACGTGCTTCAAACATCACAGATTAGGGTTTCGATTATAAGCACTCTTTTGCTGTTTTATTTATGCACTCCGTTTCTTCGAAATTCTATTATAAATCATTATGCCTGATCACTCCCCACTAAAATTTTGTAAAACGTAGACTGTTACTCAGTTTATTTAGCACATGCTTCAAACGCCCTAGATTAGGGTTTCCAGATTAGGGTTTCAATTTTAACAATCGTTTACTGTTTTATACACTCCGTTTCTTCGAAATTCTATTCTAAATCATGAAGCCTAATCATTCCCCACAAAAATTTCTTAAAATGTCGCATATTACTCGGTTTTTATAGCACGTACTTCAAACCTTCCAGATTAGGGTTTTCAAATTATGGTTTCAATTTTAAGCACTCTTTTACTATTTTATGCACTCCGTTTCTTTGACATTCTATTATAAATGATCGAGCCTGATCAATCATGACAAAAATTTTGTCAAATGTCGAGCGGTACTCGGATTTTTTTGCACGTGCTTCAAACATCACAGATTAGGGTTTCGATTATAAGCACTCTTTTGCTGTTTTATTTATGCACTCCGTTTCTTCGAAATTCTATTATAAATCATTATGCCTGATCACTCCCCACTAAAATTTTGAAAAACGTAGACTGTTACTCAGTTTATTTAGCACATGCTTCAAACGCCCTAGATTAGGGTTTCCAGATTAGGGTTTCAATTTTAAGCAATCGTTTACTGTTTTATACACTCCGTTTCTTCGAAATTCTATTCTAAATCATGAAGCCTAATCATTCCCCACAAAAATTTCTTAAAATGTCGCATATTACTCGGTTTTTATAGCACGTACTTCAAACCTTCCAGATTAGGGTTTTCAAATTATGGTTTCAATTTTAAGCACTCTTTTACTATTTTATACACTCCGTTTCTTTGACATTCTATTATAAATGATCGAGCCTGATCAATCCTGACAAAAATTTTGACAAATGTCGAGCGGTACTCGGATTTTTTTTGCACGTGCTTCAAACATCCCAGATTAGGGTTTCGATTATAAGCACTCTTTTGCTGTTTTATTTATGCACTCCGTTTCTTCGAAATTCTATTATAAATCATTATGCCTGATCATTCCCCACTAAAATTTTGAAAAACGTAGACTGTTACTCAGTTTATTTAGCACATGCTTCAAACGCCCTGGATTAGGGTTTCCAAATTAGGTTTTCAATTTTAAGCACTCTTTACTATTTTATACACTCCGTTTCTTCGAAATTCTATTCTAAATCATGAAGCCTAATCATTCCCCACAAAAATTTCTTAAAATGTCGCATATTACTCGGTTTTTATAGCACGTACTTCAAACCTTCCAGATTAGGGTTTTCAAATTATGGTTTCAATTTTAAGCACTCTTTTACTATTTTATACACTCCGTTTCTTTGACATTCTATTATAAATGATCGAGCCTGATCAATCCTGACAAAAATTTTGACAAATGTCGAGCGGTACTCGGATTTTTTTTGCACGTGCTTCAAACATCCCAGATTAGGGTTTCGATTATAAGCACTCTTTTTCTGTTTTATTTATGCACTCCGTTTCTTCGAAATTCTATTATAAATCATTATGCCTGATCATTCCCCAGTAAAATTTTGAAAAACGTAGACTGTTACTCAGTTTATTTAGCACATGCTTCAAACTCCCTGGATTAGGGTGTCCAAATTTGGTTTTCAATTTTAAGCACTCTTTAATATTTTATACACTCCGTTTCTTCGAAATTCTATTCTAAGCCATGAAGTCTAATCATTCCACACAAAAATTTCTTAAAATGTCGCATATTACTCGGTTTTTATAGCATGTACTTCAAACCATCCATATTAGGGTTTTCAAATAATGGTTTCAATTTTAAGCACTCTTTTACTATTTTATACACTCCGTTTCTTTGACATTCTATTATAAATGATCGACCCTGATCAATCCTGACAAAAAATTTCACAAATGTCGAGCGGTACTCGGATTTTTTTTGCACGAGCTTCAAACATCACAGATTAGGGTTTCAATTATAAGCACTCTTTTGCTGTGTTATTTATGCACTCCGTTTCTTCGAAATTCTATTATAAATCATTATCCCTGTTCACTCCCCACTAAAATTTTAAAATCGTCGACCGTTACTCAGTNTTCACTCCCCACTAAAATTTTAAAATCGTCGACCGTTACTCAGTTT
>NW_019647020.1:0-5070 GCF_002806865.2 Cucurbita pepo subsp. pepo
TTCTCTCTTGATTAGCCATCATCACTGAATTTTCAAACTCCTGATTTAGTTGGGTCATTTGCTGTATATTCTATTATGTCATTTTCTTTTTCTCCATCAACCTTCGTCTAAATGTTCTCTCTATTTCAGGATCCAAAATAAATTCCAAACCCGTAGGTGGGTTCATACACAGAATTCTGCAGCAGTAAACTCAATTCTTCAACAGGTAATACAGCAGTAGGAAAACTCAGCTTACTATGACTTCTTGTTGGCTCCAGCTCACAAAAATCTACAACAAGTAAAATAACCAAATTAGGTTCCCCGGCAACGGCGCCAAAAACTTGATCGCTTGTGGATGTATATAATAAAATGATGTAAAATTCACAAGAATAAGTTCAAGTATACACTATCACAAGTAGCAAGTAATAAGTAAATTGTCGATTTCACAGGGAACCTATCTTTTTGGTTAATTTTATCGCTGGAAATTAAGTGAGTTTTTTGGTAACATTCAAATGGGTGTTGGAGATTTTAACTATTTAAACAAAACTAAAACAGAGTGCTACTACTGTCGAAAAACAGAAAATTATGAGACAATCAACTATAATGAGGAAGGTTCGGCTAAGAGAGATTAAATAGATAAGTTGTTGAGTTTTGTGGTAGATTTTAGTTCCTTTTAATAGATTCTCAAGCCCACTTCCGAGGGTCATGAATGGTGATTATTTCCATAATCGTTGTAATTTCTATTAACAAGGCTCTAGGAGAAGAATTATTCCTAACCCTTCTATTACCGTTCAAGTCTCCTTGCTATGGAACTAGAGTATTAAAGAGGATTTCATTGCTCCCTCTCTTCTCCCGAATAAGAGAACAACTATGTATGTAAAGTAGCTAATTAAACATACATGTAAATCATTAACAACAACTCTTTAATAAACTAAAATCATACCGTCAACATACTTAAACTATATAAAACTCTCTCGCCTCCCCTATTAAGTTTAGCTTTCCATACAAACTGAATTAAACAAAGGAATCCGCATCTTCATCATGTAAAATTGATGGAATAAGGAAAGAGAATAAGGAAATAGAGAGTTATCCCGGTTTGTTGCCGTTCGTCAATGGAAGTTCCCTTCTCTTGAGCTCTCACGTCCACCTCTTTGCCCTAATCAATCCTTGTTGGTCTCCTTTTCCTTCTGCTGTCAATAGCTGCTGGATTACGGTTTTCTTCTTCGTCTCTGGTTTCACAGTAGTTCACTGCAGCAGAAGCTGCTGCTGTGTAATTCGATTTTCTCCCCAAAATGTGGCTCTTCTCTTCTTGGTCTTCCTTTTCCTTTTATATTGAGCATGGGTTCCCCTTTAGGGCTGAAAAGAAATAAGTAGTACACATAGGATGTTCCTCATTGGGTAGTCAATGACCCACTTGGACTGCTGACGTGGATTTATCATTTCCATGTCATCCCCCATTTGTTTCCAAATTCGCTACTCCCACATGGTTTAGCATAAATGTCTGAAATTTTACCACATAACTCAATTAAATATACAATTAAGATCGATTTATGCCAAATCATATTTTTTTCACATTGGACCGCAATAAACGATTTCATGCTCACTAAGTAGAATAAATGGGGCTATAAATGAGAAAATGGTGAATAAGAGTGCAATATTAACTCCAAAAAGACTTGATATGACTCTACTTTTAGATAGTTATCACTTTGTCCTCATTCACATGCATCCTAGGAAAATTTCTAAAAGGTCTCCCAACATATAATTGCTCCGAGTAAAGCATGCTTAACCATGTGGTCCTATGATTGAGCTACCATAAAGGAAGGTGCTCCTTGGTTGTATAGGTAGTGACTTTCAAGTCTTTTAAACATTTCTTAGTCATCTTATCCTCACGGTCGCTCTTATAAGGATGTGATCTTAGGTGATTCATGTACCCATAATTTACTCAGAAGTCACACTTATTCACATAGTATTGTTTTTTCATAAATTACTTTTTCAACCAAATTTAATAAATTAAAAGTAAAAAAGAAAAAAAAAATGGAATTTGAGATAAATTGACAAGAATATTACTTTAAAATCATTTTTAATTATTATATGGATAAATATATTTTTGTTCTACTAATTGTAATATTATATATATTACATAAATTTAGTAATTAGTCAATTGATTTTCTGTCTTTAAGCTTTTTTTTTTTATTATTATCTTAATCAAACTAATATGTTTTTCTTGACAAAAAAAAATGTTAGTTAATATGCAAGGAAGGTTGGAAAGAGAAAAATAAAATTTAACAAATGCGAAATAGAAGTTTTAGTCGTAAAAAGTATACCTAGTTGAAGAACAATCATTATATTTTGCGTACAAATCTACTATTTTTGCTACGGCATAGCAATATAGCATAATGTGAGACATCCGAACCCTTCAAAAACATTTTTTCAGAACATGCCCACTTGTAGATTCATTGACAAAGAGGGGCTCTGTGATGGACCTCTTGACAACTGCAATGGAGATTCATCGTCCCCATCTTTTAAGGTAGGTGGAGTTTTTATCGTTCTAATTATGATCTACTTATATTGCATGACACTTCCATTCGAAATGGAGCAAAACAAGGAAAGAAAATCTATGGATTCGGATGTCTATTTCCCACCTAAGGAAAGAATTTCTTCCCAAGATCTAATTGAGGCCACTATTACTTTTCACGAGATATGTGCTTATGGCGAGACTGTATACAAGGCAGTGATGCATTATGGACAGGCCATTATTGTCAAGAAGTTAACATGAAATAGGGAAGGGAGTAACATCGATCATAGGAAAGAGCCTGTAAAGTATTTTCTGAGTTTGTAGTATATGAGGTAATGGTTATCTTACCCAACTATTGCTTAGATTTTGCATTTATTCTAGGATTCAATAAAGCATCCTCTGTATAGTTTTGGAAAGGAGCTATATTGTTCTTGATTCTCAATCTTATAAGTTTCTAAGGTTCATAATTTCTTGAGGCAAAAGTTATAACATGCATTCGTAAATATATGCATACATCGTAATAACAAACATGGGTTGTTCTAGAAGGTCATACATTCATAATGAATTCCTTAGAGGATTCTATAAGGGTCTTGATTTTTGTGTCTTGAGGTGTTTCCTTTACGTGTTTCCTTGATCCTAACTTGCTTTAGGTTCCAAGCTTGCTCTAATCAACTTGAACCATTGAACATAACTCCTTGTACTTACGAATAGGACTTAAAAGAAGTAGCAAGTCATTTGGAGCACGTATAGACCTTGAATTTAAATAAGTAGTCCTAGGGGCATGTTGTTCATTTTATCTGTAATTCTTGGTTTTGCTAATCAACGTGTTCCAATAACTTTCAAACGTCTTCACATCTTCAGACATCACATAATAAGGTCTACCACATAATTTAAAAGCATTTGGAGGTCTTTTAGGTCATGAACCATAGTTAGATATCCTTAGGGGTAATATAGTTTTGCACCATTTCTTTGTTTACCTACTTATCCTTCCTTATCCAATGTAACACACCAAAAAATGAAGAAAAGCCATCCATGTAAGACCCAATGAATGCAAGAAAAGAAATTGAGAGGATTGATCAAGGACATCATCCTTAATAATGACCAAGAAGGGATGAAGAATTGTTAGGAAAATTATGGATTTTTTTTTTAGAAAAATAGTAATAATATATTCTGAACGTGACAAACTACCTAATGACCCCTGAAGATATGGATAATTACGAAACTGCCATTATGACAAGAATCAGATGATCAACCGTGACCATCTGCACAAAATCCATCGAATCTCGACTCTCAGCCTATTGGAGCAAAGATCTTAAACAAGGTAAGGGGTTTGACCCATATCGAATCTCGACTCTCAACAGTGACCATCTCGACTCTCATTACTTGTGGATTCATAGACTAGTCGGAGCAAAGAATCCAAGCCCTATATTCTCCACCTTCAAATATCTTAAACATGGTAAGGGTTTGACCCATTTGTAGAATGACATCTCTTTCATCATCATTAGGACCTCCAATAAGATGGAATACATACTTTATGATGAAGTTTTAAAATCAGGTAAGACTAAAAGTGTATTGGACATTCAAAATTATCTATATTGTACGTTTAGTCCACGACAAACTTTCAACTTTATATCTATTTGGTCCGTAAACCTAAGACTATGTCCAATAGGTCTCTAAATTTTCATTTTGTTAGTTCAACATTTTAGGAGTAAGAAATTGAACTACGGAACTTTGTGATCTTAATTCATACCGTATCTACTAAATTATGCTTAGGGTAGTTCATACCTTATTTGCAAACGGTCAAAATGTATGGGTCAAACTACTATAATACGACAGTTTCTCATTAGTGGAAGCATTTGCGGGTCAAACTAAACTGAGTTTATTATGCGAGTGTCGCCCATCGGACCACTTGAGAGTCGTAATAAACAAATTTCATTATGCGATTGATGTAAGACCGTGACACTAATCCTGTCAATTTGAACAAGCTTATAAAATGAATTATTTTGATTGGGTGGCTATAAATTCAATTGATAATTCCATAGTAAATAGATTAGAAAATAAAAATAATGATATTCTTCTAGACTGCGCCCACATTGAAATCGAACCCATTTTCATCGAAATAATATAGACAAGTAACGTAACATTAAAAGCTAATGAGATGTTTAAATTAATTATGCATTGAGATACCTTAACAAATCTTAATAATATAATTCATTAAAACTAGTACACCATATTTTATATCGATTTATTATGATATCATAATCAAAACCCTCTAATTCATGGATATATCGATTTTTTATATTCATTTAGCCGGCCATGTGTAGCAAATATCATACAATTTGGTTTTATAGTGGAACCTACAAATACCATGTTCAACCACTAACTACAAACATAGAGTATCGTTGCATTTGGTTCTATCTCTATCATCCTTGTATATATCAAAGTAATGCGACCAGCCAGACCACTAGAAGGTGCAGTAAAACTATGTTGAGCCACAAAAGTTTGGTCGATAACTAAAAGCGTAACCGCTCAAAGGTGGGAGATGATGGACTCCCAAGTCATCATCACCAGATTTG
>NW_019647020.1:8089-11793 GCF_002806865.2 Cucurbita pepo subsp. pepo
GATTTGCCAAAATCCTGATTTCATATCAAATTTTGAAAATACTTTTGCATTTGAAATTCTTTGCATTAAATCTGATTTATTTGGAATTGGATATCTAATTCATTCCAAAACCTTATTTAAGGGTTTGTAGTTTATTACCAGTCGTGGGACTCCACGTTCCTTTCTCTGCCTGGTTGTTGACATAAAAAGCCGCACATGACCAGGGGCTCTTTGACGGCCTAATAAGACCCTTCTGCAAAAGATCATTGATTTCTGCTCTGCAGAATGTTAGTAATTCCTTATTCATTTGAATAGGTCGGGCCTTCGTAGGAATATTTCTGCTCTGTAGGAATATTCCTTATTCATTTGTATTGCTTCCTATTCCAAAAGGCATTTGGGATAGTTGAACAAATCTCCCTTTCTATTTAAGTTTGTAAAGTTTTGATTTTAGATTGGACGGTCTTACTTTGAATCTGTTCTTCTATTCTTTTGAATGAAATTTCTTCTTTCAAAAAAGAGATTTGTTTTTCTTTATAATTTAATACATTTATTGATTGAATAATTGTATTCTTTTGAAGGTAATTTATTTCACTAATCCTTATAGGAGGAAGGAAATTAAATTTTATCTTCTTTCCTAGGGCTTTTGACTCTAACCCCTTTTCAGTCCTTGTAAAGGGTATAATTTATTAATGAAAGGAGTACCTAGGATTAGTTCTTGTCCTAAGTCCTTTACTAAAAGGAAGTAATGTACGAAGCAAATTCCGTGATTACAAACATGGACTTTAGATAATTTGTAATTATTGTTTAGTCTATTATTATTTGCGCCTCTAAGGCCCTCAGTAGTTTTTTCAAAATACTTTGTAGGTATTAGGCCTTCTTGAATGCAATTTTGATCGGCTCCAATATCTATGAAAGCCTTTAGTGTGATTTTGAAATCATAAATTTTTAAGGTAACGAGAGCGTACCATTTTTGATATTGAGAAGTGGTGATGACTCCACCGAAGGAACTTTGAAAGTCATCCTCATCCAGGTTTGGTTGTGTCATTTCCCTTCGTTCGGGCAGCTCTTCCTAAAGATTGAGAACTTCTTGGCGAAGCATATAGGATTCTGACCTGGTTTCAGATCTTAATGCTTGTACTTCTTGTTTGAGATTATTAATCTCTCTTCGTAGGTCTTGAGTAGTGAGTTCTCTCGATTTTTCAAACCTTTGGAGAACTGATTGAAGTTTGTAGGGATTTCTTTCTTCCCTTTCAGGTGGCTTAGAGATTGTCATGGCATCTCTGAGTCGTTGAGCAATTTTCTGTTGAATTTCTAGATCTTGAACTTTTTCTACTACTTCGAGTAGAATTTCTTGATCCTTTGTAAGGACATTTATGCATCCTTCGCACGTCCTCTTTCCTTCTTGTCCTGATTCATATTCTGTGCTAGAATATGAATCAGATTCTTCTTGGAGTTCGAGGCTTTCTCCCTCCCTTGATTGTTCTGAGTCGGTTAGAGCCAGTCATAGTAGCTGATTTTTCAGCTCTTGATCTATATCCAACTCATTGATCTTTCCTCTTATCGGACACTTGTTAGCATAGTGTCCTTCTTCTCGAAATTTGAAGCAAGTTTGCTTTTTCTTTCCTCTATGGGTTTTTGTAGGAGTATACTTTCTTCTTGAATATGTTGGCTTTTGAGATGTACTGGTTTGTTTCGATACTTTTCTCTGGGCCCGTATGAATTATAAGGCTTGGATGCGTCTTAACCTTCTTCCTTTTGGAGGTTGAGGGGGCCTCTATCCCCTTGCATCCATATTGATCGCAAAATCATCCAAGCTCTTTTCTATTTGATATCGAAGAATTGAGCTTGTTTTGAATCTTTGACTCATTGCAAAGTCTGAGTCCTTCTATGATGAAGGATGCTATTGACCTGTATGACAAAGTCTGCCATGGAATTGTTCCATTATACTTTGTCTTAAGACCATCTTTGATCCTTATTGAGAAGTGTTTTGGTAGTTCATTGACAAAATTCTCTTTCCAGAATTCCAACGAACTGTCTGTTCTAATAAGAACTTTGCTCAAATACATGTGTTTGTACCACCTGAAATCTCCTAAGGTGGGGCACTTCAGGTTCATGAGTATTTCGGCGGATCTCTCCTGCTATTTCAAGGGGTAGCTAGCGAAGAATTCTATAAGGGTATAAATGAGGGTGTTGACAGCATCCTCTACCTTTTCATGTTGTACTTCGGTCCTAGTTGATGGACCTTACTCTTTGATGATTTGAGTAGTTGGCCTAATGACATCGCGGCTTAATATCTGTTGGCGAGTTGCTTCATCGAGATATTTGTCCCACCAGTACATGAGTTGCCCGGTAAATCCAGTCACTAAAACTTGACCTATTTGATGGTTGGATTTTTGGCCCTGTAATTTATACGCGCCTGCGGCCATCATCATTTCATTGACAACATTCATTATCAGATAGTCGGACAATCCATCGATATTCCATTCATAGATTGCTAGACCATCGTAATGAGCTTGAGTTTGTAGAGTCTTTTCTTCGAATTGAATATCCGGAAAAGACGGTTGAGGATACAAGTTTTGCTGATTACTGGTATTATTTTGACATCTCCTAGAGATTCTTTCAATTCGATTGTCGAGAGGCTCTTCTACCTCATCTAAAATCTCGTCTTTGAATTCTTGAATTTCGTCTTCATTGTTAACAACATTGATAGATGAATCCTGATGTGTTATCCCAGGATTTAGGATTCTATCCAAATTTTCTTCTATTTTGGCCATCGCCGCCTCTTCTTTTGAAATCCTCTTTGTAAATACGTCGAGGTTTGTCGGTCTAAGTATTGGGATTGACTCATCGACTTTCGGTACAGAGCTGCCTGCTTGTTCCTGCAGAGTAACAAATTTTTTTGAGATTTTTCCCTCTATACTCTCAAGCTGGGTGGAGATCGTGGATAAAATCTTGTTTGAATAATTATTTTGATGCTGGATATTCTTGATATTCTTTAGGGTCGGATTACCCTTTTCTAGTCCTCCTGGGACAGTTTTGAAAGGACTAGCTTTGACCTTTTCTCCGTAATAATTGTCAAATTCGACTTCTTCCAACAGAGGATGTTTTGAATATACTTCGCCTCTTCTGGTAGTCTTCCAGCTTCTTTGAGTCGAAGTGCATATTTGCAAAATATTTTCTCAAACCATTCGAAGAATGATATGTTTTCTTCGGTTTCCTTATGAGAATACCATTGAGCTCTTAATTCACTTCGCTCAGCTTCTTTGTAGGTTTGGAAGAAAGCTTTTCTCTTTGAAGAGTTGGCAGCTTACATAAAATCTGTCTTCAATAATAATTTGTCTATCTGGAAATCAGCCGTAATGACATTTAGCTGACTTTCGTAGACGGATTGAGTATCCATATCCGTATGGGTTGGAGATCTTGAGCCATCTTCATAGTGGACTGATGCTCTTTTTTTTTTATCATAATTGACCCCTTTTACCTTTAAGGGGTCATACATTGATCTTGAAACTCCCGACGTACTTGGTCTAGAACTCAAGAATTCTTTTACTTTTGATTCTGACGAGGGTTCTTCGCTGAATTTTATTTCAACGCTTCCATCGTCATGTTCGATGATTTGTAATGGGTTTTGAGATTTCTTTTTCCTCGAAAGATTAGCATCTTGTATTTTCGAGAGAGTATTTATGGTTATTTGATCCCAAGAAAGAGTTTTTGGAACAGCCACC
>NW_019647021.1:0-1483 GCF_002806865.2 Cucurbita pepo subsp. pepo
AGAGAAAGAGAGAAAGAGGAAAGTCAATGGATGGTTAAATGAGTGATACCATTTTCAATGGATTGACGAAGGGATCCATATGAAAGGTCCAACTAACCTCGTTTCCGGCTTATATATAAATTTCACTGTTTTTCAGACTTTTTTTTTTCTTTTATTTGGGGCTCTGTTNAGTCTTTTCGACACGAGTAAATGTTTTTTTTCTTTTATTTGGGGCTCTGTTATTTAATTGATTTCTTTTAAATTTTATATTAACTATAATAAATAAAAAATAAAAAATAGAATATGAGCCCTCGTAGCTTTGTTTTGGGTTTTTCCAAAAGACCTCGTACCCATGGGAAGAGTATTCTTTGGTTATAAACCCATAATCATTCTCTAAATTAGCTGGGACTTTCATCCAACATCTATTACTGTTCTCTTTTTAATTTTTTTTAAATATATTAAAATAGTGTATTTTCTTGCATAAAAATGTGCAAAATTTTGAAATTTGTTGAAGGTAGAAAAACTAAATTTAAATGATTTTAAAAAAAAAATAAATAAAAGGAATCCACATGAATAGAAATTATAGATAAATACAATTTATTATTAGCCTCATTTGAAAAATACTATAATTTTGACTAATTTTTTAAACTTTTTGACTGCAAATTTTTTTAAACAATATTATTTTAAATATTATTTTATACATAAATTTTAGTATAAATATATTATTAAGGGTGAATATTATTTTATACATAAATTTTGACCATTTTAATTTTTTTGCGTTTTATATTATTTTTTAAACATTATTATATCAAATTTATACATAAATTGACATTTAGTCAAATATTTAGTTGGTAACTATGAATATTTTTTATTATTTTTAAATATATTATTAAGAGTGTTCACAACATTTGATGACTCGAAAATTTCGATCAACCCAGTCAAATGTGTAAGGTTTGGTAACACACGTATTCAGATTGACTTATAGACTTGTTTGAATTGGGTTAGTGTGAATGTTTGCTGAATTCACCCTACCTAAATGGGGTGAGAGTTCTCTTATTTATAATCATTTACAAATACAGAAATATGGTAAATTACAAATAATATGGAAATAGCAATAAAAGGTAAGAATAATAAATGAATACAATATATTTGCCTTTAATAAAAGGGCAAATATGGTAACGAGTAATGTAAGGTAAATATAGATATTTGCCTTATAATGAACGGTCAACCATCCTTAACACCCCTCCACAAGCTGAGCGTCGGATTTGAACGAACGGAAGCTTGGATTTGAAAAATTTAGGTCGAGAAATACTCTTTGTGATGATGTCAGCAACTTGGAGATGAGAGGGTACATATTGTGTGCGAAGTTTGCCAGCGATAACAAGTTCTCGAAGGAAATGATAATCTAGTTCAACATGTTTGGCCCGCTTGTGAGAAACGGGATTAGAGCTAAAAAAAATAGCACTTTTGTTGTCACATAAGAGTAAGGGCTGCTGTGAAATAG
>NW_019647021.1:7312-11773 GCF_002806865.2 Cucurbita pepo subsp. pepo
AAAAAAAAAGAGTGAAATAAAAAGATGAAAATCAAATAAAATTAAAATATTTCAAAAGAGGATTTAAGTTTACAAAAAGGAAATAAAATACAAATCTAAAAGAAATTCGCAAAAGACTCCAAAAGACCGAAAAAGGGACTGACGCTCCGGAACGACCCCCTCTGTGATTGCACAGCTCTCGAACGCTCCTCCACCTCGACCGACACCTGACAAAAAAAGTAGAAAGGGATGAGTATAAAAATTATACTCAGTAAGCCACCTACTTGTAGGCTCTCTTCGCATCTTAATTTAACAGGATTCCCACGGTTTCCTACTCGGTTCTAGGACGTCTAGTTCTAATCTTAGTCCCTTGGAGCTTGCTCCTTGGGTTTCAGCGGCTCATCGTCCTTTCATTAAATGCCTAGAGGTTCCTTACGCCTAGCTAATGTGGTCGGTATCTCTCTATAAGGTGCTACCTCTACATGGCTATCTGGGACTACATGGTATCTAGCCTAGGGGTGTGCTGAATACCCCTACGCCCATATAGTCTCCCTATGGGGGGGCGCGACCCAACCCGTTCCCTTGCAGCTAATGGGCTGTACGACGTGGGAACACATTTTCCATGCGAAATGGCTAAGAGCAGTAAGGACTGATCAGGGACCCTTGGTCCTCCCACGAAGCTATAGATACCGTTCTCACGCTAGCAATCTATGAACACTCCGAGGTACCCTCTTGCCGTGGTAAACCGCTAAGTTCCTAGGGAAAAATTAAATCTGGCTGGAGCGACATATCGCTCCTAACAATAATTCCCTAAGCTTATCATAGAAATGAGCCCTACAATTATCAGAGTGTGCATGCAACTGTCTTCTAACATCGTACTATTAATTTATGCAAACTAGACATACCGGCTCAACGGGGCGATGACCTCCATCAAGCACCCAGAGCACGAAGCTTGCGTTCAATGGAGCGAATTCATCCATCAAGCACCCGGAACACGAAATACACAATTCCAACATAAATTAAATGCATGCATACATACAGTGGAAGCATAAAGCATACAGCAACACTCATGTAATTCACCCAATACAATCATATCAGATACTCTGACAAATAATTTACATGGAGAGCTAATCTGAAGTAAACCTATTAGCATGCATGCAATCCAAGCGAATCCTACAAGTATTTCTTCCTAAATACCGGGTGGTGACTTACCTGGTTGACGCGTGCCCTTTTTGCTAGCGTTTCTTTGCCCGTGAAGAGTCCAAAAATACTGATTTCTTTAAATTAGATCCCTATTCACATAAAAACAGTATTAAAACTGAAACTGGGACAAGAATCGGGCAAACAGAAAGCAACCGGACCAAATTGGCCGTCCCACGCGCGCTCACGCGCCAGCAGCGCGCTGGGAGTGCGTGGTCACGCGCGCGGGAAGGCGCGAGTCGCAGGCTGCACCCGCGCTCGCTTCCGCGTATTCGCGGGTCGGCCGGTCTGGTCCAGTCCGGTCGGCTCGGCTCACGTTGCGGTTCGACCCGGCTTGCAGGCAACACGTGTCGACGCCTCGCTAGAGCTGCGTTGCTCCAGCCGATGGTCGATGCGTGTCCGGCGCCTGTCGCCGCCCTCCGCCGCTCACCGGCCGACTCTTTTTTTTTTTTCTTTCTTTCTTTCTTCTTTCTTCTTTCTTCTCTGCCCTCTGAAAACCGAAACACAGTCCTCTTTTCCCATTTTCATATCTTTCAATCCCTAGATCCGATCGACATGATTCCTTCGGTAAAGTTTTAGATCGTGTTACGGGCTACATCATGGTATTTTTTTTGTAATTTTTTCTTGACTACCGGACGAGTTAAGAATGTCGGAAGTTCGCTCACCGTTCTCGGACGACTCTCGGATCTCCGCCTTCAGGTTGAGATCTCGGCCAAACTTCTTCACAGAACATGCGTAGAGTTGTTCCAAGATGAATATATCAAGATTTCAGATCTTGAGTCACAAAGGAGAACCGTAGATCTGAGAAAACGTTCAAGATCCTTACCTTGCGGGTTTTTCGATTTCTTGATGAAAAATGGGATTTCGGCCACCCACATTCTCTTTTCCCTTCCAAGAAAGTCTCCCTGCATCATGATCTTCACCTCCTTGCATCATGATCTTCACCGGANTTTCGGCCACCCACATTCTCTTTTCCCTTCCAAGAAAGTCTCCCTGCATCATGATCTTCACCTCCTTGCATCATGATCTTCACCGGAATAGACTCCGACGGTAGTTCTCGGTGAGTCTTCCGGCGGTTCATCCCTTCTCCTCTCTCTAGGTTCTCTCTACCCCTTTCTCTCACTATTTTTCTTTTGCAGGACTCTGGATGGGGTTTCATTTGGACCCCTATTTGCCCCTCTCTCGACTTTTCCTTTTTTTTTTCTTTTTCTATTTCTATTTCTCTTTCTTCGGGTATTATATTTGTCTTTGGTCAATTTTGAATATGTTGTCTTCTTCTGCACTACTACAATTGATAAATTCTCACTAGGTTCAGAAATTACCTGAAGTTGCATCACTCCTTGTACAAGTAATGTATAGGCTTGCCTCACATTAGGTAATGGAGTCATCATCAGTATGTTAGATCTCACTATTTTATAAGACTCATTTAAGCCCCATGAATAGTTGCATCAACTTGTCTTCTTCTCGTTGATCAACATGTATTTGACGTTGATTATGCTTAAATATTGTGCAGTGCACTTCCAATTCATCCCATAGTGCTTCGAGCTTGGTGAAATATGGTTCCATTGCTATCGACTTTTGTATTTGAAAAATTGCGTGAACATTCTTTTGTGAGAATTGACCGTGAAAATCAACCCACACTTGATGAGTTGTCTTGGCGTGAATAATACCTTCGCGATATCTGTTTCAACTGAATGAGTTAACCAAGATAACATCATACTGTTACACTAATTCCAGAGTTCAAATTCTTTTGAATTTGCATGTTGAGATAATTCTTCAATTGTGCCATCAATGAAGCCAATTTTCTTTTTGGAAACAAGAGCCATAACTGATTTACTCTCGGATTGATAATGTGTGTCATTTAATTTGATTGGAACGAGTGAATATCATGGCTGATCAGAGTGATGAATATATTAAGGATGTGTAAAATCAACCTCCGAAGTTTTGAAGCTGGATTTGACTGATTCTGCCATTAAAAAAAATAAAGGAAATTTTGATATTTAAGAACACCGAGGACATGCTCTGATACCATGTTAGGGATCAGAAACAAAAGTGGGATCGCAAGTACGATCTTCATTAATGTTTATAATGTTTAAATAGGACACAAGCTATCTACTGACTCTTAAAAATGAGAGAAAATATATTACTGGCCAAATCCTAAAGATAAAATATACAAAATATAAAGAATTAAGGTATTTAAACAACTCGACCAAAGTCTTGAGCATGTCATTTCAATATCCTAACAAATAGGGATTTAAGGCTTTTGAAAAAAAATCCTATAGAAAAAGTAAACATGGAGGGAAAAAGGTTTTAATTCAAGGGAGGGAGGTAATTTCAAAGTAGTTAAGAAGAGAAAAATGACCAAAAAGAGAAAAAAAATTTAAGAAAAAAATTGGATTATCAGAAAAATAACAATAATTTTTTTTTTAAAAAAATTTGTTTTAAAATGTTGGATTTCATCCAAATTGAATATGTTCTAGAGAGACATATCTCACCATATCTAGGGGTGTACATTCAACCCGACAACTCGAACCAACCTAACCCGAACTATAAGGGTTGGGTTGGATTGGATTAGCATTTCGGGTAGGGTTAGGTTCATTTTTCTGAAGCCGAACTGAATCGGTTTGGTTTCGGGTTCATGGACAAAACCTTCGGATTGACTCGAACCAAATAAATGTATATAAAATATATTAAGAATTCTTCCGTATTAATAGGTTTGCCAGAGTGGTACTGAGGCCGGTTCAGGGACACTCATATATATATATATAATTTTAAAGTATATTCTAAATTCTATTGTATTTATTATTTATTTGTTGCAACATTATCATATGTATAAATAAGCATATTTCAATTAAAATATTTTTATATATTTTTTATTTTTGTTATATACAATAGGTTTGAACTAATCATTTTTATTGTTTATTTAATCTTTATATTTTGGTTACTTTCACTAATTCTCAAGAAATGTCGGTATTTAGTTGTTTTTAATTTTATGATAATGTTGAACTATGTTAATATGTTACAATTTTCGCTTTTTGTTTTTTTTATTGAATTTGTTTTTTTTTTTTTTTGTCCATGATTATAGATGGATTTGTGTTTGTTTGTAAACTTTTAATATATTTTATCTAAATTGTATCGAATATTTATAAATTGTGAATAAATAAAACTTGAAAAAAAAAATTTGACAACCCAACCCGGACCTAACCAGAAAATAGAGGGTTGGATTGGGTTGGGTTATGATAAGTTTCGGGTTGGGTTACCAATCCAACCAACCCGAACTTT
>NW_019647022.1:0-11768 GCF_002806865.2 Cucurbita pepo subsp. pepo
CTCAGCCGAGCCAATTGTGAATTCAGCTCAGCTCAGCTCAGATTTTCGAAATCTCTGCAAGTACAATGCAGCAACCAATGGAGAAGAGAAGGGCTAATAAAAAAAGAAAACGGAGTTCCAAAATAAAAGAGTACTCTGCCTCTCCGTTTTGGTGTTTTCCCCTTCGTTTCTCACCTCCTCTCTGCCCCCATTTATCCCATCTCCGTTTCTTTCTCTCTCAACTTTGCTCTTCTCTGTTGGGTTTCTTCTTCTTTTCCCTCTCCCTTCTACTTTCTCTGCATTTTCTTGGTTGAGTTCCAAGAGATTCACCAACTACAACCCGCATAAAACCCGATTAACATTTCCCAGATCTGTTCTTCTCTGTTTTTTTTCTTTCTGTCTCTGTTTTTTTGACTTGAAGATATGAGTAAAGAAGAGTTTCTGAAGATCCAGGTGCTTTGTTTACTCCACATGTTCTGTTTTTCTGTAATGTTGTAGCTACTGTTTGTTCATTTTGTTCTGTTTTTGTGTTGTTTTGAGTGGTTCTGCAGAAATGTGTGTTGAAGGTCAATATTCACTGCGATGGATGTAAGCATAAGGTGAAGAAAATCTTGCAGAAAATCGATGGTACTCTGTTTTTCATTTCCTCTGTTTTCTTATGATGTTTCTGTCGGCTCTGTTTTTATTTTTACTTGTGTTTGAGTTTGATGGGGTTTGTGTGTTTTTTTCTTTAGGGGTTTTCACTACCGAGATAGATGCAGAACAGGGGAAGGTTACAGTCACTGGAAATGTCGACGCCGCCGTACTCATCAAGAAGCTGGCTAAATCCGGCAAACATGCAGAGATTTGGGGCGGACAACCGGCGAACAACAACAAGAATCAGCAGAACAACATAGCTAATCAGATGAAAAACATGCAAATTGACAATGCTAAAGGTGGGAACAACAAGGGTCAGAACCAGAAGGGTGCGGCTGCTAATGGAGGAAACAATCAGCCGAAAGGCGGCGGACAGGGACAGGGGCTGCCACCGGTGCAGGTGCAGCTTCAGCAGCTACAACAGATGAAAGGGTTTCAAGATCTGAAGCTTCCACCCCAATTTAAGGGGTTGAAACTGCCTGTTAAAGATCAAAACGTGAATCTTCCCAAGGGTGGGAAGTTTAATTTGCACGAAGGTGATGACCTGAGCGATGAGGATGAGGATGAGTATGATGATGAGGATGATTATGATGATGAAGATGAACTTGATGATGATTTGGGTAATCTTCATCTCCCTCCTGCGAGTAAGATGAAACCCATGATGGGAAATGGCCAGATTCCGAAAATTATGATGAATGGGAACCTTCCCCCGGTTGTGAATGGTCCGGCCGGCGGTGGTAATGCCAAGAAAGGCGGCGGAGCTGTGCCGGTTCAGGGTAATAACAATGGGAAGAATGGTAACGGCGGAGGAGGTAAAGGAAATGGTGGCGGCGGTGGTGGAGGTGGGAGTAACCAAAAGCAGGGCGGTGGAGGTGGGAGTAACCAAAAGCAGGGCGGCGGCGGCGGCGGTGGGAGCAATGGCAAAAACGGCAACGGCGGTGGAAATGGGAGTAGTAACGGGGTGAACGGCGGTCAAAAGATGACCGGTGGGGCAAACGGAATGGGCCATGATTTACAGAGCTTCATCGGTGCTCATGGATTGGGAATGTCAAATTTGGGTCAAATGGGTGACCGGCCAATGGGTCAAATGAACAATCTTCCAGCGGTGCAAGGTCTTCCCGCATCAGCGGCGGCAGCCATGAACGGTGGAGGCAGCGCCGGGAGGTTTATGCCGGACAGCATCTCCGCAAACCCCTACCAACAACAGCAGCAGCAGCAACAGCAACAACAACAATACATGGCCCAAATGATGAACCAACAACAACACGCGCTTGGTCACCAACCAATGATGTACGCACGGCCACCGCCGGCCGTAAATTACGTGCCACCGCCGTACCCATACCCATATCCATACCCACCACCGTACCACCACCCATATCCACCGCCGCAGCAGCAGCCAGAACCCTACACGTATTTCAGCGACGAGAATCCGTCAAGTTGTAACATCATGTGAAACATGTGCCGCCGGAATTTCAAGATCGGAATCTTCATTATACTCTGCTTCTTCTTCTTCTACTAAGCTCTACTTGATTGTGTATGATGTTGATTTTGCTTGTTTTTTTTCCCGCTTTTTTGGAATTTGAAGCTGGATTAGAGTCTTTAATCATATCATTAAGCCAAAAAAAGAGGGTTAATTATAGATATATATATATATATATATATAATTAAATTAAGATGTTTGGAAAGAAAAATGGTAGTGAGCTAAGCTTTGCCCTTTTTTTCCTTTTTTTTGGGACGCCATGTTTATAAGTGTTTATATGTTTATGATATATGAACAACAATAAAGGATATTCTAAATTCCCATTTTCTTGCTTCCTTTGCCTCCCTACAACATTTTCATTTTTACATTATTTTCTACAAAAGATCCAATTTTTCTCTTAAAAAAATTAACTTTTAAATGGGTTCTTATCGGGTGTCAGTTGACTTCGATTAAACCAAGTTGACCTTGAAAGGAATGTGCCCACATAGGCGCACGGGAGGTGAAAACCCTTATGTGAGCTAGTTAACTTCGATTAGACCCGGTCAACCCCAAGAGGAGGAATGTGCCCACGTACCCCTAGCACACAAGAGGTGAGACCAACCACACTCTTGTTTATGTGAATGTGCCCATGTAGGCACACGGGAGGTGAAAAAACCTTATGTGAGCTAGTTAACTTCGATTAGACCACGTCAACCCCGAGAGGAATGTGCCCACATACACTTAGCGCACAAGAGATGAGACCAACCACACTCATGACTAGGCGCACTCTTGTTTATGTAAATTGACATGTCTAAATCACGTGATACTTTTATTTCTTCAATATGATATATCCAAACCATATAAAGTGACAATTCAATGAGACATAAACTTTATAAAATTAAGAATATTAAAACATTATAGACCAAATTAAAAATGATACTCGTTTAACCTTAATAAAATTGCTTCAGAGACATTGCGTTTAGACATGTCGACTTTTCCTCCGACATTTTTTAGTCAAGTTCTTATATTAATAGGAGATTAAAATAATAATCATATCCATAGAATAAAAGGGTAAGATATATAAATTAAAAATGTAAGGATATGGTTTTCATAAAATAAAAACAAGAAAAATGGGACAGGATAATGTTATAGCATATGAATGAGGGAAAAATGAAAGAGGGGAGAGGGACAGAATTGTCTTGTTTTAACAATTTCCCACATAAGGAATCTATCAATTTTATGTCCCAAATTGATTTATGACCGTTGGATGGAAATCTGGAGATGTTTGGTAACAGGGATAGTGGGGAGTTCCAGTTCGGGACAAGGTATAGGGCAAATGTCGAAACAAACAATTATTATTATTATTTTTTTTTTTTTAATGTCTTGAAAATCTAACGGCGTTGACACGAATTCTGGTACGTGTCCTGTCTATTTTTATTTTATTTTATTTATTATTATTATTTAAAAAGAAAAGAAAAGGACGGATGAGATCCAGACTCAGAATCGGTTCCCAATCGAGTGCTGGAGATGTCACATGATGATCATGATGAAGCCTCATGCGGGCCCCACATGTCTTTTTTTTTTATTTTAATTTAAATTATTATATTTAAAATATAAAAAAACTGATTGATGTGGGACCCACCTACTTTTTCACTCAAGTACTCCCCTGTTTTTCTTCAATTCCCTATGAGAGGTGCACCTTATCATTCCCTTGAGCCACACCCCACCTGATCCTACCCCATCTTCCATTATTTTTTTTTATTTTTTATTTACCTTTTTGGTGATATTTATCTATTCGAGGGTTAATTAAAAACATTAAAAAAAAAAAAACACATTTTTTTACTTACCTTTGGTAATTTATAAAATTCTTACCAATTAATATATAAAAATTTACTCAATCTCCGTAAAAATAAATAAAAAATTTCGTCACAATCATAAAAATAAAAGTTCGAAACGAAAAAATGGTCATTCTTTATTATCTACGTGAGATTTCATACGACTTTCGATAAAAATAAATAAATTAGAATGTTGGGTAAAAAAAATTTAAAATTCACAAATATATTAAATATTTTTTAATAATTAACTTTTTATATAAATTCTTCAAAAATTAATTTTTTTTTTCATTATCAATTAGCTCAAAAGTATATTTTAATTATTTAATTTGGGAATTAGGAATTTTTTTTCTATTTTTTAAAAAGAAAGTGTAACGACCCAGATCCACCGCTAGCCGATATTGTTCTCTTTGAGCTTTACCTCAAGGATGTAAGGTTCCCACAACCTTATAAATGGTAGTTTGTTCTTCTTCCCGACCAACGTGGGACATCACGGGGTGGAAATAAAAGTTAAAAATTGATAAAATTGATTTTGTAAGAAAAAAAAGAAAATAGATGGGGTTAAGTTTGGCAGAGTGCAATTAATGTGGGGGCAGTGAGTCTGTTTGGTAGCGAGGATAGGGTAAGAGAGTCCCGGAATAAAACCAAACCCCACCCAATTCCCATGCTGCCTTGGGTCTTGGAAAAACTCGTCAACACACCACGTGTCTTTCATGCTACTCTCTCATAACTTTTATTTTATAATATAAGATGCTACAAATTTTTAACTTACTATATTATATATATATATATATATATATAACAAGTTTATATATGCCTAATACTCATATCATACCATATTAACCTTTAATATCGGTTACCAATTTACTCCGTTAAAAATGATACCATAGTCAATCACCAAACGCTGTAAGGCACTTGTTAGAGTAGGGCTAGATTCCCTCCATAGTAAATGCTTTTTAAAACTGTGAGGTTGACTGCGATACGTAACAAGATGAAACGAACAGTATTTACTAGTGGTGGACTTGACCTATTACAAATGGTATTAGAGCCAGTCATTGGACGCTGTGAAGCACTGGTTGGAGTATGACTAGACTCTCTCTATAGTAAACGCGTTTTAAAACCTGAGGCTCACGGCGACACGTAACGGGCCGAATCAGACATTAAATTAGCGGTGGGTTTGGCCTGTTACAAATGGTATCAGAACTAATCATTGGACATTGCGAGGCACTGATTGGAGTAGGGCTAGACTCTCTCCATAGTAGACGTATTTTAAAATTGGGAGGGTGATGGTGATACAATATCTACTAGCGGTGGGCTTGGCCTGCTACAAATGATATCAAAGTTAGTCACCGGATGTTGTAAGGCACTGATCGGAGTAGGGCTAGTCCCTCTCCACAATAAACACATTCTAAAATTGTGAGGATGAGAGTCGAACCGAACAATATCTATTCACCGTGAACTTACACGCCTCCACTGTTGAAGGCTACAATCGATCTGGTTGGGGCTACAACCAATTTGGTTACTTGTGGATGTAGAAGGTTAAGCTATAGCCCACTATAGTGTAGCACAACATTGAATCCCGCATTACAAAACATTCGATTTGATGTTTTACGAACTTCCATTATCGGCAGTCCCGCGGATCACGGACCCAAAATTATTTCATAAAATTCTGCACCCGAGTGGAGGAACTGGAAGGGACTTTTCATTCAACTCGAGCAAGAAGCCGATTGGATTGGATTGGATTAGGGCAGGGGAACGCCATTGAAAGTGATGCTTTTTGTCACCTGCTTCCGCTTGAATTCCGGGTTCAATCACTACATTGCCAAAGGAATATAATTTTCTTCTCCCAGTCAAAGGCAGCATTTCCGAGATTTGACGTTTAGTGCCCGTCTTCATCCACATTCCCTTCACTTCCATCCAAAACCCGCTCTCCCTCGCCGTTCTTTGAAAAATGGTCAGTCAGTCAAACCCCTCTTCTTCTTCTCTACTCTCTTTTATATGCTTTAATTACTTAACCCATTTGTTATTGACTGCTGCGAACTCCATTGATTCTGTTCCACTCAACCTGTTTGATAAAATGCCTGTGTGAAGTAGTTTATCTGATCAGGGGTTGATTATGTATTGTTTGGGGAGATGTCATGGCCTAATTGGATTGGATTGATTTGGTGCCCTGAATGTGTTTGATGAAATGTCTGAATGAGGCCTTCTTTACTCTCTTTTACGAATGTACTGACAATGGTGAACTGCTTGAAGTGTTTAGCTTAGCTAGGCTAGGACACATCTTTTGGGTTAGCAGAAATATTGCAAACTTATGATTCGGGAGGGGAATAGATTGCTTTGATTAAGCTGAAAGAAAACATAATTTTGCGACAAAAGCTGATGAAGCCATTTCAATTTTCTTTAAAACACTTCTTCAGTAATCTTCACGTGCCTCTGGCTTTCAAGGAGGGACATACCATGCCTCAAATGATTATGGTTGGTTTTAAATAAAAGGCCATGGCTATACTAATTGTCTTGATTTGAGCAAGAATGATCACCTCTCTCACCTCACACTTTGACCCAAATTCACCTCTCTTTAACCGAAAAAGCAGCCTGCTTTTGGTTATTTACTTTATTATCCGCTCAGAGACTTGACATAGGCATAAATTTTTTATACTCTGTGCTTTCCTAAATCTACGATCCTACATCGGTAGGAAAGGAGAACGAAACATTCTTTATTAAAGTGTGTAAATCTGTCTCTAGCAGACTCGTTTTAAAAACCTTGAAAGGAAATTTGAAAGGAAAAACTCAAAGGGAGGACAATATTTGCTAGTGGTAGGTTTGAGCAGTTACAAAATGGTATCAAAGTCAGGCACCGGGCGATATGTCAGCAACAAGAAGGCTTAGCCTTGAAGGGGGTGGAAACGAGGTGTGTGCCAACAAGGACTTTAGGCACCAAAGGGGTGGGTTGGGGGGTTCCACATTAATTGGAGAAGAGAACGAGTGACAGCGAGAACGCTAGCCCCGAAGGAGGTGGATTGTAAGATCCTATATTGGTTGGGGAGGAGAACAAAACATTCTTTATAAGGGTATGAAAACCTCTCTCTAGGTACGCATTTTAAAAACTTTGAGGGAAAACTCGAAAGTGAAAGTCCAAATAGGACAATATCTATTAGCGGTGAAATGATAATATCTACTAGCGGTGGGCTTAAGCTATTACGGTAAATGGTCAAATTCTTTGGTTTTACTCCACCCCAGATCACAATAAGCTTCAAAAAGGCAACTCTTTAGCCGCGTCTTTTTAAAGAAGATATTACATTTGTAAAGCATAAGATCATAGACTTAATCAGCACTCTAAGTACTCCTCCCTGTGCACCATTTAATAATTGTTTCACAGATCAGATTAAGCCATTCTGTACCAAATACAACTTAAATATTAGTTATAGGAAAGAATATCATATGCACTGTCTGTAAGGAACGAGACATCAAATTATATTTTAGAGCCGCAGAGCTGCACTCCATAATGTATGGTTTTGGTAGGAAGAAAAGTATAGTGAATGTGGAGCCAGTTTGGAGCATAAGCACAGTGCTGGGAATCTCAGTGGCAGAGGCATTTTAGGCTTAAATTGTTCTTGGCCAACAACTTGCGCAATTTCTGTGCAAAATGCCAACTGAACCCATCCATCTTTGTGTGTGTATAATGAAGATCCAAAGTGGAATTTAATTCAGTGTTTTTGGTACACAAAGTTGGTGGGTCATTGGTTTATTTGTTTAATTTCAATGCCATAGCCATTATTACTCAACTAGGCACCATGGAGCATGAACAAGAAGCCATCCTCTACTGTCCCCATTTTAGTACTCTAATAAATGTTTGCCTCACTAAGTTATTAAAGTCTGAATTTGTTTACTTGCCCGTGTTCGGATTGTCAACTTTATTTGTAAAATTATTTTTTTTAGTCGTCGGGTACATAGATGTCTCTGAGGTGGAGCGGGGATGGAGATGTTGGAGGATGAAAGTCCTACCTCGCTAATTTAGGGAATGATTATGGGTTTATAAACAATAATACTTTTTTCATTGGTATGAGGCCTTTTGGGAAGCCAAAAGCAAAGCTAGAACTTATGCTCAAAGTGGACAATATCATACCATTGTGGAGAATCGTGTTCGTCTAATAGGAGAATTTTTAGTCTAACGATATGGTGGGTATAGAGATGTCATTGGTCGGACGGGGGACGAGAATGAGATTTATCCCCTACCGCATATAATTCTCTATTTATTTTTACATGGGATTTCGGCAAAAAAAAAAAACACAGCCGACTAATTGGAGCCGCAAAGCCGAGCCGAAGAGAGAATGTGCTCGGTTTGGTTGAACCGGGCAGAGGACCGGCTTAGGGAGTCGCAGAGGGAATCTCAATTATTAATTGCTGTTTGTATTTATTAATTTTTATAATAAAATATAGGTAAGTGGGACCCAGAGTAAGTGCAGAGTGCACCGTTCCAGGCCTAATCATTACTCCAAAGCCACGCATGGTACTGAATCCAGGCCGTAGATTAAATACGTCGTTGCTTTGGAACGTACACGTGGTTTGATCATTTTTTATTATTATTTTTTAATTTGTTTGGGTGGGTCCTACGAGTCAGAGAGAACACGCCTGTGAATGAGTGACCGTACCTGATTATCATTGAAAGTCAAAAAGGTCAACGGTTTTAGTTGAACCGCTCAGAATCCCCCGTTTTTTTTTTTTTTTTTTCTTTTGGTTTGAATGATGCATTGTTCATGCATTCATCATAGAATTTTGCAGGTTTCTTACGTCGTCGTTTTATGCTCGGCTGCTTCATTAACAATAATAATATTTTCCATGTAAAAAAATTAAGGAAGTGAAGCAATCAGTTGGTCGACGGCAGAGCTTCCAATTCCCACGGAAAATACGAGGATCCATAAGGTGTTGGTCGAGGAACACGATGGCCGAGCAAGATATTATCGAAACGAATATTTGAAATCAAGAAGAGAGTCCAATCTTGGATTGGACTAAGAACGAGCTACAAATAGTCATTCATGTTGTTGTTTTAGTATAAAAATGTTGAATATTAAAATAAAAATTGCATAATTAGACATTCAAGTAGTTTTGATCGAGCTATGTTATAGAGTAATTTGAATCACGAGTTTTTTCTTCTTAATCTTATCACCAAGGTAATCCGTTCCAAAACTTTTCTAGATCTTATTTTTTAAGATTACTATTTTTTATTGAAAATAAAATCAATCAAAGGGAAAGATAATTGATTTTATGAAAATCCCATAATACAAAAACAGCAAATATAAAGTTTTGAAGTCCTTAAAGCCTTAAATTATGTTCTTCACTGGCATAAGTAAAGTTGAGAGCAGAAGCTTTGTTGAACTTCAAAGGCTAATTCATCCAAACTTAGCTGACATTCAAGCCCTATCTGCATCCAACAAATCAAACAAGTTAGATGAGCACCGATCACTGGTAGAATATCAACTTCAAAAGCTCCTTTTGATTCGAAACGTTTGATCCTAATCAACAATCTTACGTAATTACGAAAAATAACAAAGACCCGTCATCATATAAGTCATAACAAGTTACTGATCAAGATTTTAGTAGTAATTTTGCATATATTTGTATTGGGTACGTGCATACGTGCATGCATGTGTTTAAATCTAGTTCATAGATAAAAATGGAAACCCATAACTCTAACTAAAGCCAAAAGCTTAGTTTTGCTGAATTCACTTCGAAATGATCGAGATAAATCATGAGAAAGATCACCGAATTCTTAAACCGTGAAAAAATATTCTTTAAGAGTTGATTATATGAACAACCCTTCTGCACGTTTTGTGGATCATGAGACACTGATGATCATTTCAAAGGTCGATAATTTAATTTGACACTTGTGATTGCTGAACTATTGTGATCAAACTTCAACCCGTTATAACCCTAATTTTTCCGAGTAGAAAAAGACGATTTACAACTTCAATTCCCATGTAAAATGAACAATTTTGTTTCAAATTTCATAAAATCAAGGTGTTATAGGTGAAAAAAAGAAGATTTTTGGGAAGAGAAAATTAGGGTTTGCAAAATCTCCAACCAAAAAACCCAAACAAAACTGGTTAGTCCTATTTTGGTATATACCTTGACAACAAAAGAGTAAAGAACAGTGTCATCCATACTACTGATGTTGAGATGAAGAACCTCAAACGACAGCCTCTCCAACACACTAATCATCTTCGAAAGTTGCCCGGGAATTCGTCGAGAAATGATCTTCAACAGCACGTTCGAACCTGAAATCTTCGCTTCGACATCCGCCACCGACGAGTTACAACAAGCTCCGACATCAACTCCATTTTCAAATCCATCGGCAACCGCCACCAACGGCCTCGGACTCGGGCTCGGACTTACACTCTTCCTCCTCCGTTTGTTCGACTCCAACGATTGCAAAACCTGATGCAACTCCTTAATGAACTCGATCACTCCCCCAATTATCGACGCTTGATCTCCCTAACATAACATCAAAAACCCACTTCACATAATCAAAATCATACCAAAATCAACACAAAAATAGAACAAAAACAGATCAAAATATACCCTTTTGATATAGAAACAAGGTGTCAAAGTTCTCAAAACCCTAAGATGTTCATTCATCTGCCTTCTCCTATTCCTCTCCACAGCAATATGAGCCATGTTTTGCTCACAAATTTGGCACCAAAACAGCCATTGATATCTATTTATATGGCTAACACAAAGAGGCAAGAGGCAAAAGGCAAGTTGGTAGGGTTTTGGGACAACAATAAATGCAACATGTTGTAGTCTCGTGAGACTTAATTCTTTCACTTCATTATAATTCCTTCACTTTAGTTTGTTTCTTAATATATGCATGTATTACGCGTCTCACGCCTAATAGCTTGCCTCAATTACGTGCCTCTCGTGAGTTTAAGCGAAGCCATAGCCAACAGGCTGTGTTCTTATAACTCTTCTTCTTAATTATTTCCATGCAAAACTTCTCCTTTCTCATTATATCTACCTGAAGTTTGATGTGTATCCATTCATGAATGCCCGATCAAATAGTTTTACCTCGGTTTATCATCATCAATATCGTCGTGCCCTAACGGTGAGTATCAACTAAAGTAGATCATGACATCTATACATATGCATCGAGTCTGTAAATATCAAATTTCAACTGGGTATGTGACGTGTTTGATTATTTCTATCATGTTTGTTTTCTCATGATCAAATTAGTTTTCTATCATGTTAGTGAGATGTTGTTCTATATCGAGCTAATTGTGTGAGTTCAGTAATTGATTGTACTCCGGTGTGATCACAGATTTTCTCATAATTGTCGTTGGAAGCGCGAGGCTCGAGAAGTTAGAATGAAATTCCATATGTGGTCTTAGATTTTTCGTAACCCTTTTCGTAGCCGTACTATCTCGACTCTTAAAAAAAATGTTCCATTGACAAATACGAGCATAGATATAAGATATCAGTATTATTTCAATGAACTATTATCATCTAAGATTCTAATAATATGCCAACGTCTCATAATTCAATCAATAAAATTAGTCAATAAAACACTAATTATCATCCTAAAAAATCGAAACATTAATTTATTTGAATAATTGAACAATAAATTTAAAAAATGATAAATTAAAATATTATTTTAAACAAAATATAGGTCAAAATCTAGCTAGGTGTGCCATGAATATAATCAAGATAGAGAAGTTGGAATTAAATTGACAACTTTATTATTATTTTAATATAATATATTATCTTTGTATTTTTTTTTTTTTTTATCAAATTTATATTTGTAAAACACAAATTAAGAAAGAAGACATATGATAGGACGTGTGCTCGTTTAGTAGTATGTCCAACCCTAG
>NW_019647023.1:0-11765 GCF_002806865.2 Cucurbita pepo subsp. pepo
TTTTCCTTGGGTTTTCCCTTTTGAGTTTTCTTTTATCTTCAAAAAGCGTAGGCCAGAAAGAGATTTTTGCACCCTTATAAAGAATGTTTCGTTTTCCTGGAATCTCACATATAGCTTTTAAACTTAAGTATCTTATAAGTATATGAAATTTCAAATTTGTGTTTGCCAGGTCATTCAACTTTAAAAATTCTCTATTAAATACTTAAATTTAATATCTTGTGTTCAATAGTTCTCTGAATTTTTTATTTTGCGTAAAACAAAATTTTGATCTATTTAACATTTTATACAAATTCACATACCAAATTTAAAATTAAACCGGGTTTTATGGTTGGAACGAGTTGGAACCACTTTAAAAAAACGTTTGAACGGCAAACTAACTGGTTTAAATGTGTACTTAAAGAACCATATTTTTATCCTAACTTTTTACCCCCAAAAGGTACGTTAGGCTTTGTTTATATGGTGCGTGGTGACTCCCAAAATTATCAGCTTTATCGACTTTGCTTTAAAAATGTAATTGGGTTTTTTTTAGGGATGCTCACATTCCTTCTTTTTCTTTTATTTATGATCATAAAAGTTCGATTTTTTGGGTTACGCCATCTTTCACATACGACGTCAAGGTAAAAATATGATTCTCTTTTACTGAAAATGTCCAAAATTTTTGAATATTTTATTAAAATTAGATCTAAACAATAATAGACGGTGTGGAAATTAATTGTCATTTCTAGTGGACAATGTAGAATCAAAAACAAAATTCATGAACCTAAGTAAATACATGAATTTGAGTTCTCACACGTGGCATGTGAAATCATATATCCGTTAGAGAGTGGAACCATGTGTGGAAACCTTTCCTTGGCATAAGCGTTTTAAAATTGTAAACTGACAACGATACGTAACAAGTCAAATTGAACAATATTTACTAGCGGTAAGCTTAGGCTATTACAGTTCTGTATATTGATCAAAGTGAACAATATCTGTTAGGGGTGAGTTTGAGCTATTACAGTGGGTATCAAAACTAGAAATCGGGCGGTGTGCCAGCGAGGACGTTGGACCCCAAGAAAGTGGATTATGGAACCCAATATCGATTAGAGATAACAAAACATTTCTTTTAAAATTACGAAAATGACACCGATACATAATAGGCCAAAGCATGTAGGTTACATATCACGTTAAAATTAATATAAGTTAGGAGGGAGAAATTTGAATTCATTGAACCTATGAAAAAAAGTTAAATTGTTACGACAAACACAGAGTTAATTTAATATATTATGTGTTGGGAGAAGGAATCAATCAAACGTGAGATTCAACACAAATTGTCTCATAAAAAACTTATCTTTTTTATTAAATTATTATTATTACTTATCAATATAACTTCCTTCATTTATGTTGTTTTCCCTCAAAATAAGGCTGTGTTTTTGTCCTTCTCCAAACCTTATCTTCTCCCTCCAACGGTCCAAACTCACATGTCTCTCTCTACATTTTGAAAAAAAAAACACACTCTAAATTGTCGGTTTCCTAATTCACTAGCTCTTCGTTTTCTTTCTTCTTAGATTTTGACATTAACCGATTGTTAATTCATCATTAACGTGTCATTTTGAATAAACAAGCTAAAGATTCAATGACTGAACAGTTAAGACATGTGACGTAGTAATTAATGTATAAAATTTAGAATGTTGCGTAGAAAATGCCACAAATGTATCACTTTGCTTAATTTCTGTTTGTGGGTGTATGAGTGTGATCAGTTTTGTTTCTGCATTTGGGCTACAACAATTGGGTATCAGAGCTCTTTGGTGGTGCCATTTGGGCACAACAAGTAGTATCATAGTATTTTGGTTGTGACATTCCGCTACAATAATTGGGTATCAAAACATTTTGGTTGTGGCATTCCGCCACAACAAATGGTATTAGAACCTTGAAAATTGTGGTATTACGGCACACAACATAGAACACATTTACGATGTTTCTTAGAACTAAGTGAGTGTTAATATTTCAAATATATTAATAAATTCTACTTTTATCATTTTTAACATTGATTATAATAATTGAAATGAGAATTCCATTGGCATTAAACGGTCCTATGAATTAAATTTTCAAAAAAAGAATCTAAATTTTTTTAAAAAATAAAATTCGAATTTTTACTATAAATAAGACCACTCGAGAGCTCCGCCATTAATGACCTACAAGAAAAGGCGTCGCAAATCGCAATGGGGAACTGTTCTCTGAAAGGAGTGGCCGCCGATTGCGAAAAGCCCATCAGAATCTTAACCGATTCCGGCAACATAATCAACTTCCATGGCCCTAAACAAGTCGATCAAATCCTCAAGAACTATCCTCCCGGCGTCTATGGCGTTTTCCGGCGCCCCAATCTCTCTTCGCCGTTACCCATTTCGGAGCCTCTCGACGCCGGAAAATCCTACTTTCTCCTCCCGCTTTCCCGAGCCGCAGAGAAAGAGAGGTCCGATGCGGCGGAGGATCTGAGAACTGGGTCGGGGCTGGAAGTGCTTCCGACAGGTGGCGACGGCATTTGGAGGGTCAAATTGGTGATCGATACGAAGCAGTTGGGGGAAATTTTGGCAGAGGAAGGGAACACAGAAGCGTTGATTGAGAGGATGAGAGCGGCGGCGGCGACGGCAGCGGTGCAGAGTCCACGGCGGGAGAAGATCGGAGGGTGGAAGCCGACGTGGGGGAATTGGTCGAAGTTTCTTCCAATTGATGTTGGAAACCACAATAAAGCACAAATCAAGGATTTTCATTCTGGAAATGGGTGTTTATATGCCACATAAACTCCCCCAAATAAATACTCAAATGTAAATTTTGATGTTTTTATGGAAAAATGCATCTATGTTTATATTTATTTCGTTTCTTAAACGGTTTAAGATATGATTACGAGTACATTAGTACTAAGATCAACAAATCGATGAACGAAATAGAGTGATTCGAACTCTGATAACGTGAATTAAACATTCATCTCTTATAATGGAACCATGCAATATCCATAACTCAAACCATATAATACATATTTATTGTTACATTACACTTCAAACCTTTTCCATCTTCAGTTTACTCTATCAGACAGCACCACACAAACACCAAACACACTTATAGCTTAAACTCACATGATCATGATGATCCTTTCGATCATCGTTGTCGTTGTTGGCAATTCTATCGATTAATTCGCATACGAGTAGTACGTGTCCCTGCCTGACTAGTGTACGAGCATGTTATGCTGTTCAACAGGATTGTTCTTCAAATATATCCAGAAGAGAGAGTGCCTGCAAGTTTTTCAGAGCCAATATTAGAGTTGTTGAGGTCTTTGGTTAGCTAGCTACAGAATTCATGGTTTTGTTTGCTCTGCAATTACCTCTGGGATGTTGAGTTCGAGACGAAACTTGGGACCGTCGTAATGGTGAAGAATCGGTCTGAAAGAGTCCTCTTCCAGTGGCTCACATATCTTCCTAGTCACAGTTCTGACCTGTTCCAAACAGTTGAGTTTCATCTTAGATCTATGGAAGTGCAAGATTGAAGGAATAGGTTCTATCCAAACATTACCTGCGCCGGGAAACGAGATTCGCCCGGAGTTTTCTTGTCTTCCCAGGCAGTTGGATCAATGTTTGTCCCTCCAAAGCTTGCAGCCTGAAAACACGGATCACAGTTTTAAAAGAAGTAAACCAAACACGTATCATTGTCATGCCCTTAACTTAGTCATGTCAATAGAATCCTCAAATGACGAACAAAAAAAGTTGTGAGTCTCAAAGGTGTAGTCAAGAGTGACTAAAGTATCGAACAAAGGGTGTGTACTTTGTTCGAAGGCTCTAGAGAAGGAGTTGAGCCTCGATTAAGGAGAGATTGTTGGATGGCTCTATAGGTCTCAGGAGAAGCTCTAAGGTATTACTTTGTTCAAAGGGAGCGATTGTTGGGAGAGGAGTCCCACGTTGGCTAATTAAGGGGATGATCGTGGGTTTACAAGTAAGGAATACATCTCCATTGATACGAGGCCTTTTAGGAAAACCAAAAGGCAAAGCCACGGGAGGTTAGGCGGAAGGAGGAGACATAGACATACCTCAAAGATTCCATGGAGTTGGTGGGTAGAATAGTTGTAGAGGAAAATAGGCAGCCCAGGAGTTATGGCCCTGACAGAATCCCTGTATCTTGGAGGCAACCCTACAACGTTGATCAAACAACAAAATGTTAGAACATCCTACACAACAAAACACAGATACATAAAACTAAGCAAAAACCAAGTGGGATCATTAAACTTACCAAAAAGCTGCCTCTTCAGATTTTCTTGCATTGTATCATTGTTGCACACAAAGATATATCCACCAATTGTTTCATTTCTGGGCAAAGACTCAGATGGGGGAAGGGTTTTGAACCTCTTGTCCAAACCATTCTTATTACTTTCCTTATTATCATTGCTATTTTCACCATTAATCTTCTTGTTACTGTTCTTCTTCCCATTCTTTCCTCCATTTTCTTCTTCAACCTTCCCACTGTTCTTGTAGTTCTTCACATTTACAAAACCATTACTGTTAAAATTCCCAATTTGTGAGTAAATCCCTTGGTTAAACCCTCCATTAATACCCTTTTGGGTTCCTCCAATCACTGGATCAACCCCCATATTTGCAGAATTAAGCTTCCACCCATCGTTGAAGCCATTAAAATCAGACCCCTGTGGCTTCAAACTATTCCACCCATGATCAAACACATTGAGTGCATTCTTTTCATACCCAGTTGATCTAAGTTTGCTACTGTTACTCCAATTATTAAGATCAGAAGCAACACTCGGCTTAAAACTATTCCATCCATCATTGAACCGATTGACATCAGAATCACACAGTTTGGGCTTAAAATTATTCACTAAATTTACCTCTCCGCCATTTCGCACATCGAAATTCCTCCTCTCTTCGTGCCTCTTGGAGACATACGAATTGCTCCAGATAGAATCGTTGAGCGACAGGTTCGTAAGATTCCCAGATTGCAGTCGAAGCTGGTCGCTGAATTGCCTAAGCGATTGCGGGTTACTCTCCATTTCTGAACAAACCCACCTCCGAACTTAGCCCCTAACTCAGAGAAATCAAAACCCCAGAGAGTAATACCAAACAAAAGAGATGGGTATTAGGTAAAGGAAGAGGAGATTGCGTGTTGAAGATGAAAAAGGGCGAATTCAAAGGAAGAAAAAGGCATCAAAATTCAAAAGAAACAAACAAATAGGATAAGAAATCATTAAAGAACGAAGAAGGTTGGAGTGATTAAGCAGATGAGAAAGTGATTATCCCAAACAACGCGTAGTCAAATGGAAGGGAGTGGCCGTGTGAGGAAATTGATGAATTCTAGAAAGGGCCGAGACTTTTTGGGTTCGGTGGGAGCAAGGTCGGCCATAGCCACGTGACTCCCATTTTCTGTGTTAGCTTTGACGTGGTCCGTCCGTGACTAGTTAGTTGAGCCTTCACCCGTGACCCTGGTCCCTATCTAAGCACCAGTGAACACTACCCCACCTGCTAACATGAGTCATTTACGAGATCAACACTATTCCACCGGCTAATATGAGTCATTTATGAGATCACATTGTTGGATGATAAAAGTCTCACTGGAGAATGATCATGAGTTTATAAACAAAGAATACTCTCTCTATTGGTGTGAGGCATTTTGGGAAGCCCAAAGTAAAGCCGAGAGCTTATACTCAAAGTGGACAATATCATACAATTGTAGAATATCATATCATCGTGGAGAGTCGTGTTCGTCTAACAAGTTATCAGAGTCATGCCCTAAACTTAGTTGTGCCAAGAGATTGGTAAATTTCAAATGTCGAACAAAAGACTCCAAAAAAAAAAGGAGTCAAGCCTCCTCGAAGGCAGTAAAAAATGACTAAGACTTCAAAGGAGTCGAGTCTCGATTAAGGGGAGGCGTACTTTGTTCGAGGGGAGGTGTTGGATGATGAAAGTTTCACATCGACTAATTTAGGAAATGATCATGGATTTATAAACAAAAATACTCAGTTAATTGGTGTGAGGCATTTTGGGAAGCTCAAAGCAAAGTCATGACCACTTATGCTCAAAGTGGAGAGTGGTGTTCGTCTAACTCACATTACCCATATAAAATTGTTTCAAATAAGACGCATAAATTTAAAATTTTTATAATTAAGCCGCATTTATTAATTAATAATATACATACCCTAATCTTCTGGTATGTAAATATTTGTTTAAATAGAAAATCAGTTCGTCATAAGCCCAATAAAAACGGAATTAAGATCCATTAAGCCCAATACTTTGATGAGTTAGGATCCAGTAAAGCCCAATGGGCCCTAACCGTCTCATTCCTGATTACTACTAAAATGGTTAATTAATTAATTAATTAAATAAAAAGAAGAAAAACAAGAATGAAAGAGTACTAAGTGGGAAAATAAATAAATATATAATGGAAACAAAAAGTTGTCCCCTAAGCTTCTATACGTCCCCTTCTCTTTCTAAGATATAATATTATAGAAATTAATGAGATTAATTAAATTAATGTTAACTTTAACACCGACATTAATTAAAAAAATAAGAAGGGCAAGAAAAGTAAAAGAAAAGCTAGTTGGGTTGGTGGTGGTTACTGTAGTGGCTGCAGGTGAATGTATGAGCTACCACATGGGTACCCATGCATCATCTCGACGCGCTTATCTCGTTCCTCAATTTACTTATATACCCTTACCTTCTTTTTTCTTTTTTTCTTTTTTTTCTTTTTTTTTTTAATTTTTGAGTTTAAGCTCGAATTATTATTGATTAGATTTTTTAAAAATACTTTAATCCCATTAAAAAAAAAAAAAAAGGCATAGAATCCCAACAGCATGAGGGCCTAGTTGGGGAGAGTTTGGAGGGAAGAGGAAGATGTAGCCATGACTTAGATTATTTGTAAACAAAAAGATTATTCTGAGAATATTCCCTGTCAAGATTCTCAACAAATTATTGCAATTCTTTATTAATATATTTATTCTCTATTTAACAATCTTGTAGAAAAAATTATCATGATTATTTTCCCTTTTTTTAATTTCATAACTTAATTTCTTTTTTTAATTTTATTATTATATCCATCAATATCATGGAGTGTGAAATGTCAACCATCCTTGATATACATGGAATAATATTTTTTATGACTCAAAATATTCATGAAATTACATCACATCAGAATAAAAATTATTTATTTAAAGATTAAATTTATATTTGATAGGTCGATTCATTTTTAAAGAAATTAATTTTTGAGATGTATTAATACAAAATTTAAACTTTAAAAATCTATTAGTTTAAGGACCAATTAATTTTTTAATATTTACGAATTAAATGGATGCAAAATTAACGAGATCAACTTAATATACACAAACATTTTATTACATGATCGTCCTACCATTCTTACGCATTAATCAAAAAATTTATTTAAAAATAATAATAAAATACTTACTTTATAAATTTTTTCTCAAGGAAAGAATATCTCGAAAACTTGTTAATGTGAACTGGCTTGTTATATATATATATTATTGAATTAGAAAAGAAATAACTCGAAAATAACTCAAGAAGTTCCCTCATTTTTTTCAATTGGTTTAATTCTTACACAAATTTTCTTGTCAACGGAATTAAAATTTAAAATAAGTTAAAAATATAAAATCCACAAAATTCTTCTCGAAATCAAAATCTGACCTCAAAACTTAATAAAATAATGAATTCTTAAATATATAAAAAGAATATCACCTTCAAACACGAGAAACACTTTAAATGACCACAACAAATAAATTAATTTCAAATGTAAAAAAATATCGACAAAATCTTTATCACTACAAATTTTTTAATATACATGTCTTCTTTCTCTTCCCTCACCAATGGTTCTCAAAATTACAATACAAATTTTCTTTGTATCTCTCTTTACTATTATTAACGTGCAACCTTATTAAAACATTGAAGTCCTAAGGTTCTCGGGTAGTTCAATATGAAACAGTGGGTCCTAAAGTAGCAAGTGAAAACAGAAGCAAAAATGAAGAAGTATTAGGTCATCGAAAGAACACGTTAGAAATTAAATCCAATAAGCCGTTAAGGATTGTGAGGTAGTAGGTATGGTATTGACCTAACTTTGAGCATTAGAATTCGTCACACCATAAATTAGGGTTTTCTCGCCAATCTTTATCCTTTTAGATTGACTAATAACATAAAATTAAATAGGCAATAAAAAGTTTGACTAATTACAAATTTTTCCAATTTAAGGTTGACCAATCTTGTGATTCCTAAATGATTTTGGTTTTGCTTTTCTTTAATTTCTTGTCTTTTCTATATTGTTTTTTTTTTTTTCTTAATTACATGTTTGCCATCCTCAAATCTTTTTCCAAATTCTTGCTTTGTGAGGGTTGCTAATTTGGATACACATGTATGGCAAATATTTTCCTTACCTTTTGTCTTTTTAATTAATAATTTATTTATCCAATAACAATAAATTTAAATTAAATAAAAAATTATATTTATATAGTACAACGGAGCATAATTTTTATTAATAATATAAAAAAAAATCCTCCACTTCATTAAATTGGATTATTAATGGCTAATTTTCCATTTTCCCATGATTATTTCCACTTGATTTCCATCCCTTAATCAAATTATACATTATGGAATTGCAATTGAAAATCTTAACCAAGATCATTACTTTTTTTAATTTTATTTGTTTCCATTATTATTTTTAAATATAAATAAAAAAGAATTCTATTAAATATTATCATATTTTATTGTTAAGCAATTTATTTGATTTGATGGTTCATAAATAACTAATTAAAGAAAACACCATTGAGCGTACAATTCTCCTTACTCTACTCCTGGTTGTACTCAATTGCGGCCTTGTTTTTTTAAATGAAATATTTGGATTTATTTAACACATGTGACTTCCAGTTGGCTTATATATATATATATATAATTAAAGACTTATTTGAATATTATGGAAATTTTGAATGAATTATACTTAGCAAAAACGACGTCGTTCATACTGCAATGAAATAATATTATACATATAAAAAAATCTCGAGGAAAAATATTGCATTTCAATAATTAAAAACAAAATTTAGATTAAATTACTCTAAATAAATAAATAAATAATCAAAATCCATATTATTTTTTTTACCTAAAAATTTAAATTTATGAAAAGCTTATTAAATATAAAATTAAAAGTCCGTAATCAAATATGATTAAACTTATAATCTAATAAAAAAATTTATATTGAGATAATTTATTATGATTATAGTTTTGAATGAATTCTTTTTATCAAAGTATAAAGATGATGAACGAACAGGTGACGTAGTTTTGTAGTAAATTTAAATAATAACCTATAAAATATTTTAATTGCATAGTGTAATAATGGTTTGAATCGTGCATGTTTTAACAAAGAACAAAGATGATGTCGTTTTGGAGTAAACCCAAATAATAACCTAATAAAATTATCTTAATTACATAACGTAACATATTAATTTTATGTCTCGTGTTTATTTATTTATTTATTTATTTATTTTTAAACAAAAAAGAAAACAAAAAAAAAAGTGTGTGTAGGAGTGGTCCTTTGTGCAGGCGTAGGGCAAAGGAGGAAAGACAGAACAAGTTGGAATGGTGTCCACATGGGGAAGCTGCAAACAATATTTATAACACATCCCAATAATGCTATTAAATTTAATTTTTTAATTATTTATTTAATTATTCCTTTTTAGAGCCTTATAAATTCCCACGGTGGGGTCGCCTTCGAACTCGGGTGGATCAAGTACATCATCTCTATGATTATCATCCTCGCAATTACTTCCAAATCAATCATAGCCGTCCGATTCTCTTTTTATTAGGTCACATGCATTTTTCATCTTCCATCATTATTTAAGGTTTAAGCACTTCACTAATCATTGTCTTAATCATCATTATTCATCTCATTTTTTCTCTACCTAAACTACCCTCCTTTCTTTCTAAATTCATCAAAATAACTCCTTCAAATTTTAAATTTATTTTTATTCTTGATTTTAGAAGGAAATGATTTATTTTAAAAATAACCTTCAAATTTTAATAGTGTTTCAAAAGTACTCGTCAATCTTTTAAAATTTTAAAAAATTTCTACTGTTAATACTATATTTTAAAAAATATACATTAAATTTTAAAAGTAGCATTATTATTCGTAACTTTCATAAAAAAAATTAAAAATTTATCGTCGGACAAAAACTGTCTATCGATACTTCATACATTATGTCCAAACTTTTTAACGTTACTCTCAAAAGTTGATAAGTATTTTTTAAACTTAATATTAACCAAAAAATTATTTTTATTTTTTATCTTTAAATTAAAAATATTTTTGAAGTTAGGTAAAAAAGTTCAAATATATTTTTGAATTACTTTTAAAAAAATTAAGAATATTAAAATTTAAGTTAATTTAAACTTAAAGAATATTTTTTTAAATTTTGAATAGAATTATTTTAAAGTATATTTGTATTAATTTAGCTCGAGCTTCACACATCTAATTCAAAATTTTGGAAGGTATAAAATTAATTAATTTTTTTTTTTTAACCTCTAGTTTTTAAAGCATCAATTTAACTATTAATATTTTCAATAATTAAATAATAAAAATACATTCTTATTTTCTATTGAATTCACCATCTATTATTATTATTATTATTATTATTATTTCGTTAATCTTTTAATTACATCAACCAAAAAGTAGCATTATCTCCTTTTTGGGCTATAAAAGTGTAATTTGGGTGAATAATAAATAAATAAATAAATAAAGAGAAATAGACCCCAACCCTTGAATAGAGGCAAGGGACAGCTTATAATATTTAATTATTAGCATAATAATGGACACGTGTCAGAATATTAAAGTATAGCTTAAGAAATAACTATCTGGTGCCCTAATTATGTAGAGGTACAGCCAACACATACACATTACCATATCTTTATTGGCTTGTCCTAACCATAGTCCATCTTCTTCTCCATTACAATTAAAATAAAATTCAACTTTATAAACCTTTTTTCTCTTTATAAATTTTTAAAATTTTAAAAATTAAAACTTTCCTTATATAAATGCTTATCCATTGCCNTTAAAAATAACCTTCAAATTTTAATAGTGTTTCAAAAGTACCCATCAATCTTTAAAAATTAAAAAAAATTCTACGGTTAATACTATATTTAAAAAAATATACATTAAGTTTTAAAACTAGCATTAATATTCGTAACTTTCATAAAAAAATTAAAAATTTATCGTTGGACAAAAATTGTCTATCGATATCTCATACATTATGTCCAAACTTTTTAACGTTACTCTTAAAAGTTCATGAGTATTTTTTAAACTTAATATTAACGATAAAAGTATTTTTATTTTTTATTTTTAAATTAAAAATATTTTTGAAGTTGGTAAAAAAAGTTTAAATATATTTTTGAATTATTTTTAAAAAAAATTAAGAATATTAAATTTTAAGTTAAGGATATTTCAATTTATTTAAACTTAAAGAATATTTTTTTAAATTTTGAATAGAATTATTTTAAAGTATATTTGTATTAATTTAGCTCGAGCTTCACACATCTAATTAAAAATTTTGGAAGGGTATAAAATTAATTAATTTTTTTTTTTTAACCTCTAGTTTTTAAAGCATCAATTTAATTATTAATATTTTCAATAATTAAATAATAAAATTACATTCTTATTTTCTATTGAATTCACCGTATATTATTATTATTATTATTATTTTGTTAATCCTTTAATTACATCAACCAAAAAGTAGCATTATCTCCTTTTTG
>NW_019647024.1:0-11700 GCF_002806865.2 Cucurbita pepo subsp. pepo
AGATGAAAATTGAGATTTATAATTGGTGTGGCACTGACTTGGAATAGTGTCCATGGTGTTTAGCCTTCAACATTCGTTCCAAGTATGTTATGTTCCTCCTAACCTTTCATAAACGTTTTAGATTTAGCTTTGGTTTGTAATATAAACTCAAATTAGGTAAAAAAATGACTTTTACTTGGGGTGGGTTAGGTGTTAGTTCAGATATTTTTAGAAAATTAATTAGAGTTTGGACTTCAATCCAATCCATCTAAATTAATTAATAATTACAGTTTTCTTTTCTTTTCTTGCAATGAAGTTATTTGTGCATGTCGTTATCTTTCTTAACTTCATTTTCACTCGATGATGACCCTTTTTTTTAATTAATATTTTTTAAAAATAGTTAAAATTCAGCCATTATTTTAATTTAATGCTTGAAAGTAAGGAAAGATATCATCATTTTGTGTATGTGTCCCCATTTAGCATACATCACATTACACGATCCAATTTAGAAGCAATGTTTAAGGGAAGAGTTGGGACCATGCCACACCCTTCATCCACCTTTCTCAAATTTTAAGGCACATTGTACTCTAACTCTATATTGTATTAAATACAATATGAATTGTAAGATCATATGCCTTATTTATTTTGAATGATAGGGGTGTTCGTATGACCCAAAAACTCGGCTTATTCGAACTACTCAATCCAAATCATAAAGTATAAACTACATTAGATCTTTTTTATAGTTTGGATTGAGTTGAATTTTTTAAAAATTGAAAATTTGAGTTAGTTTACTTGGTCAGATCAGCTTGACCAACCAAGCTAACCTGAAAATAACTTATATTTGAATTTTATGAGATTTTAGATATTAATGTAAATTGATACTTGAATTTTATGAGATTTTAGTTATTAATGTAACGTGTAATTGTGTGGTAGATAAGTATAATTTTTGTTTTTTATTTTTAAACAAACCAACTCAACATCTCAACTTGAAAATAGAAAGTTGAGTAGGGTTATGAACTCTATTCGAGTCACCAACCTAACCAACTCAGTCAAAAAAAAAAATAATAATAAAATTCAAGCCAATCCAATCTCGAGGCAATTTTTTTTTTCATAGAAAATGTACTGTTTTTTTAGTGAAATACTTCATCAATTATCCCTTTTGAATGAAACCCTAATTCACGTTTTTGCAAGTGTTTTGAGAATTTTTTAAAAATGGTTTTGGTTAGATAACAAAATAGTATGGAAACTTGGAAAACTCTAAGCTTACTTTCCTAAAATTATAGATCCATCAACCAAATTCGTTGCACAATTCCATTATGTTTCGATTTCAGTTCCATTAATTTCCATTTTCATATATAATTATTTTTATTTATTTCTGTATTAGAAAAAAAAAANGAAACTTGGAAAACTCTAAGCTTACTTTCCTAAAATTATAGATCCATCAACCAAATTCGTTGCACAATTCCATTATGTTTCGATTTCAGTTCCATTAATTTCCATTTTCATATATAATTATTTTTATTTATTTCTGTATTAGAAAAAAAAAAAAAAAAAAAAATTAACTCGAGCTTGGTTTTGAACAATGTAATGATTATCGAGCTATTTCCTAAATGTCATTAAATTCGACATTTTTTTACACATGGGTACTTGAATTATATCTTGTTGATGGATGGATTAAATTTTAAAGACAATAAAATATAATTATAAAAATTTAAAATTAATACATTAAATTTTAAGTTTTAAAAAATAAAACCAAATTAAAATTTCTAACTAATAATTATATCAATTTAAATTTGAAAATTAAAAATTAAATAAAAACTATATTCTAAAATAGTTTTTTTTTTTTTTTTTTTAAAGGAATAATCTGCATTGGTACAAGTAGACAATATAATATGGTGGAGAATCATTTATATTTATATATTTGGTTAGACACTAAGAAAAAAGAAAATTAAATAGATAAAAATTATAATATTATTTATTAACCTCGAAAGTTGAAACTTTGAAGAGCAGGGAAGAAGTGTAGCAGTAAAGCCGGAGTTGAATGCTCCACTCTCAAAGCTCTGCACTTTCCTTCACAAAAGTTGGGTTTCGCGTGTAAAGGAGAAGCTTGGATTACTCTCAAGAATCCCCCATTTTGTTTTTAATTCCATTTCTTCTTCCTTTTCAATCCCTATTTTGCTTTCCTCTTCCATTTCTTCTTCCCAATCCAATTTTCCCTTTTCCCTTTTCCCTTTTCCATTTCTGAGATTGTTTCTTTTGATTCGGTCAAATAATCTTCCGAAATCTTCTTTTCATGTCAATTCTGACTCCTCCTTACGTATTACGCTCTGTAATGTTTCAAATTTCCTTCCCGCTTTTGATTAAATTACACATTTTCCATTTCTTTTGCCTGTTCTTCGATCTCCTTTCTCGGAATCGCCACGGTGTTCAGTTTTATGCAATGAGTATATTCCATCATTTCGATTCTTAGTCGTTTTTTGTGCTCTTTTTGTCGTTCTAGGGTTTAACTTTTCTAAATCTGTCCTGTTTTGAGGTTTTGCAGTAAGGTAATTGGCGTTCGTGGTGGTTATGGGAGGTGGTACGGTCGATGTGGTTAGCAGTAAAGGTTGTTCGCGGCTGCTTTTTGGATTCTCATCGCCGCTATCGTCATTGGGAGGTTTGCAACAGCTTGACTCCATGTCTCTTGCTTCATCGTCTTCAAGGTCTGAATCGGTGAAAGCTTCATTAATCGGTCCCTTTACTGGACTCGTAATTTGCGTTACTGGTTTATCTAAAGGTTGGTTATATGCTATAAGTCTTTTCTTCAATGTTCTTATTCTTTGTGATCATCATTGTTCATGTGTATTTGGAGTTTACTTGTGAACCTTTTCTTCTGCTTCTTCTATTCGTCTTCGTTGCGGAGCTTGTAAGATGAAAACCTCTCCCTAGCAGATACGTTTGAAAACCTTGAAGGGAAGTCCGAAAGGGAAAGAGAAATCTCAAAGAGGACAATATCTGCTAGCGGTGGGCTTGGGCTATTACAAATGGGATTATAGCCAGACACCTGGCAATGTGCCATCGAGGAGGCTGTCTCCCGAAGGAGTAGACACGAGGTGGTGTGCCAGCAAGGACGCTGGCCCCGAGGGGGTGGATTTGGTGGGGAGGCTCTTCCCCGAAGGGGGTAGACACAAGGTGGTGTGCCAGCAAGGATGCTGGGCCCTGAAGGGGGTGGATTTGGTGGGGAGGCTGTTCCTCGAAGGGGGTAGACACGAGGTGGCGTGCCAGCAAGGACGCTAGCCCCAAAGGGGGGTGGATTTGGTGGGATCCCACGTCGATTGAAGAAAGGAACAAGTGCCAACGAGGACGCTGGGCCGTGAAGTGGGGTGGATTGTGAGAGTTGGGGAGGAGAACGAAACACCCTTCATAAGAGTGTGGAAACCTCTACCTAGCACGCGTTTTAAAAACCTTGAGGGGAATCCCAAAAGGGCCAAAAGGGAAAGCCCACAGAGTACAATATCGGCTAGCGGTGGGCTTGTGCTATTACAAAAATTCTAATTCTAATGGTTTTCAGCTTGTTTAATTAATTACTCCAAATATTGATAGTTTCTAAATAAAGAATGTTGTTGAGATATCTGTTTAAGATGTCTATAATGATGATTTGTTCATCTTTGAATAAGTTTTGCTGCAATTATCGATAATTTGCTTCTTGTTTTTGGCAGAAGCAAGGAAACAAGTTAAGGAAGCTACAGAGAGATTAGGTGGACAATACAGCCCTAATTTGCATCCACAATGCACTCATTTGGTGGTTCAAATATCCTTTAGCTTATCTTGGGTATACTTAACTTCGTTTCTTTTTTTTATATGATATTGGTTGGGCATTCAAACCCCTTTGGTAGAACTTTTATGACCTGCATCCCTACTTGTTTTGTACTGAATTTCCAGATTTTGCTGACAGGGTTCATAAGAAAAGATATGCATATTCTTAAAACTTAGTGAGGTATTGATTAATGGTGGTACTACGAGATGGCGGTTTGACTACTGTATTGGGAATCATAGCTGATGTACTAGTAATTGTATGGTTAGAAAGAGAAAATTGTAAGATCCTACCTCAGTTGGAGAGGGGAACGAAACATTCCTTATTAGGGTGTGGAAACCTCTCCCTAGCAAACGCGTTTTAAAATCGTGAGACTGATAGCGATACGTAATGGGCTGAAGTGGACAATATCTGCTAGCGGTGGGCTTAGGCTGTTACAAAAATATACCGCATACAACAACGGATTGGACTTGAATATGCATGTCCTTTTTTGTCCATTTTCTTAAGGAATTGCTTCTTATGAAAAAATAATGTATTGGGTCAATCTTTTTACACTCTTAGGTTCTATAATTTCTTCAGAGTGGTAGAAATTTCATAGCCTAAGTGATTATTTTATCGTTAATCAGTCGAGTATTGAAAGCCAATGTTGGTATGAATGAACACCTTGACAGATACCACAGCTTAGGTGGACGCAAATTCGAGCACGCCTTTAAGCATGGATCAAGAAATGGGCTATTTGTTGTCTCTCTTGGCTGGTTTGTAGATAGTGTACGGAGAAATGGTAAGAAGAAGCTTTGTGTGCTAACTGGTTATGATATTTTTCGTTTAATTTTTGTTCTCATGTATCATGGCTATGTTCGGGATGAGGGGGGCATACTTGGGGCATATAATCACCGACATAAATACTAATTACAACCTTACTTTTCTTTATAGGCTAAATTAATAAAAATACCCCTAAACTTTGTACTTCCTCTCGAGGAGTTACTAGTTTTACTATAAGCATTTGTGTCAGATGTATGACTGTTCTCATCTTTTACAGTAAGACTGAGCGAGTCTCTTTATAATATCAAGAGTCTCGGAGAAAATAGTGGACGAATGGATGAACTGAACCAACTAGTAGGGTCCAATGGTGATGGAAACTCCTGCCTTCCAGTGGGCATTCATGGAGTTGAGCAAAATGATATGAGAGGAGAATCTCATTTACCATTCTCTAAGCGAGATCGTGACAGAAAAAAGGACTCTAATCTCTCGGGTCAATCCGTGTATATTGATACCGACATTTCATCAGAGCTGCGACAAAAGGTAATCTTATTATAAACTCCATAGTTTTATAGCTCTAACTGATGAACACTAAGGAGGTGACTATTGGTGTATGCTAATGTTAGACTACATAAGTAATATGGAACTTCATGACCGTGAAGCTGCTAGTATCTGGTAGTTTGCAGGCTATCGAGGCTGCTAAGGGGATGATTGATTCTCAAATTTTTGTAGGTTATCGAGGCAGCTAAGGGAGTCGGTGCCTCGCTTGTCGATCAATGGTTTGCTGGTTGCAGTACGAGTCACGTGGTTTGTGAAAGGACTTCCGTCCATCGATATCTTGGCCACTCCAGCAATTTAGTTACAGTAAGTGGTGTTTCATTTGTGTGTTCATATGAAGCTGATTTTTTTTTCTATGTTTTCGTAATGGTGGACTTTTCTTGGACAGGAATTTCTTTTCAAATATATATGAGCTATAGTTTTTGCTCTCTTATATCATGTCTGTATTTATATGTATTAAGTGTAACAGTCCAAGCCCACCGCTAGCCGATATTGTACTCTTTGGACTCTCCCTTTCGGGCTTCCCCTCAAGGTTTTTAAAGCGCGTTACTATGGAGAGGTTTTCACATCCCTATAAAGAATGTTTCATTCTCCTCTCCAACTGATGTGGGATCTTACAATCCACCCCCATTCAGGGCCCAGCGTTCTTGCTGGCACTCGTTCCTTGCTCCGGTTGAGGTGGGACCCCCCAATACATCCCCTTCGAGGCCCAACTTCCTTGTTAGCACACTGCCTCGTGTCCACCCCCCTTCAGGGCTTAGTCTCCTCGCTGGCGATGTGTCTGGCTCTGATACCATTTGTAACAGCTCAAACCCACTGCTAGCAGATATTGTCTTCTTTGGGCTTTCCCTTCAATGTTTTTAAAACGCATCTACTAGGGACAGGTTTCCACACCCTTATAAAGAATGTTTCGTTCTTCTCCCCAACCTAACTGTCATAAAAGATAAGATTTATCTTTTGAGATTACTTTGTGTGTTCTTTTAAATGTTTTAGCTTCACTGAGATTCATCTGATAATTTCTCAGCCACTCTGGGTTCTGAAAACTGTGAATGAGAAACATACACAAAGACTTATTCACATGTCTGCCGACTTGGCTCGACAAATTAGTTCAACACTTGAAGATCTTTCTGCCGAAGATTCTACGGAGGTACATTTGACTTTTTAATCCTTTGTTGAGCATTTTATAACGTGGAAACATCATTGTTAGTAATTTTGATGAAGTTTCTTGCTATCTGGATTTCGGGATTGCACTTATTCTAGCTTATATCTCAGTCTCATGCTGATACCGTATTAATAGTGAACCGTTATCGTGCAGTAATCGAGATGCCAGTAAAATTTTCAGTTTAAATAACCTGAATTTACCCAACACAAAGCCAGTAAGCAACAGGAAAGGTCACATTATAACAAAATTAAAAAACGTACTTCTAACGTGAAAACATGAACTCCAGCTCTTGCTCATAACATAGAGCAGGAAATCTTTCTATTAGTGTTGTTATCTAGTGTATTCCCTTGTTTTTCCCCCCTCTTCTCAAGCTTACCGCTAGCAGATATTGTCCGCTTTAGCCCGTTACATATCGTTTTCAGCCTCACGATTTTAAAATGCATCTGCTAGGGAGAGATTTCCATACCTTTAAAAGGAATATTTTGTTCCCTTCTCCAACCAATGTGGGGTCTTACCATCCACCCCCTTGGAGGCCTAGCGTCCTCGCTGGCGCACTGTCCGGTGCCTGGCTCTAATATCATTTTTAACACTTCAAGCCCACCGCTAGTAGATATTGTCCGCTGTCAGCCTTACGGTTTTAAAACGCGTCTACTAGGGAGAGGTTTCCACACCTTTATAAGAAATGTTTTGTTCTCCTCTCCAACTGATGTGGGATCTCATAATCTACCCCCTTGGGGGCCCAGTGTCCTCATTGACACACCGCCCGATGCCTGGCTACCAGTTGTAACAATTCAAGTCCACTGCTAACAGATATTGTCCGCTTTAGCCCGTTACATATTGTTGTCAGCCTCAGTTTTAAAACGCGTCTTCTCATGATCTGCAGGCAAGAAATAGGCAAGGAGAAGATGCTAGAAATTTTAGAATTAAGGCAACCCAGGCAGAACGTGAACAGATGATTTCAAATGCTAAACTTGGGGTGAGGAAACGTCGTGCTTGTCGATTGCAGGTTGTCCCTTATTTGAATCTTATTTGGGGCCTTTCTATGTTTGTTTGATGTTCATGTTTGATTGTGGTTCTCTGCTTCACCTTCAAGTATCGTTGAATTTGAAAATCTATATTTGAAAATCAAGATTGAAGAGAATTATGGTATTTATCAGTTTGTTATCTTCTTTTTACAGACGTTTCAAAACCCAATACGTCCGTTAACTCCGAGTAGCCTTTTGGATTCAATCTGCTGGTCAATATCTGAGCCAAGTTCATCTGCTTCTGTTTACACAGACTCTTTCAGTAGTGAAGGTGTTAGTGAGCATCATACTCCAGAGTTCTTTGATGCAACAGGAGATGGCAAGGAATCAGAAGCTTCATTTGCAAACCTAACTCGTCCGCTCAGTGAAAGGTCGGATCACTTTTTATGGTTTGAGATCAATGCATTTGATCGGTTACCTCGTCAAAATCCCGTGGAACTTGTAGTTCGAGTAATGTTGAACTCAGACAGCAACTGAATTTTTTCTCATTTTTCACTTTCACTTGCAGTGAGAAGTCTGAAATTGTATTCAAAAACCATTACTTGACCATACTATTCCCAGCAGATCGTTTCTTCGAGATGGGTCCATCGTCAAGGACGTTTTTTAACAGCAACGGGTTCACATGTTTGCAGATTCTCGATCATATTTATACATTTTATCAGGTATTACTATGCCATAAGTTTCTTGTGTTCTGTAAAGATTTGGCATGTTGATTAGGATGGAGGTGAGTTAATCATTCTTACAAGAAACTGAATGCTTTTGGTTGCAGGAGAACATGTCGGATCATGAAATAGAGATGGCAATTCACACTGACTCGAGACATGCTGACCGACTTCGATCAGCTTACTGCAGTAGAGAAACATCAGAATCTGGTTATACAGCTTTCAAAAGGATCGAATTCTTGGGGAGCCGTAGAAGTTTTGAAATGTTGAAGCGTGTTAGCGTCGACAACAACAGTAACGTCTACGAATTATTGATCAGAGCATGAGACTGCTATAACGGACAGCGGGGTCTTCATTCGATCCTTACTGTGAGTTGCTCTTGCATCAACATATTGATTTTCATGCTAAGCTAATGTTAACATGTTTGAGAATTAAGTCTAAGCTTCACTGTTGAATCTTGTGATGTTAGTGCACTCTCTTCAACTTGTTAGGGGGTGAAGTTTTTCAAATCATTTCATCTGTAACGTAGGCTTTGTTTTGTTTGAGAATTATTTCAACAATAATACAATAAATATATATATTCGAATAATTGTTTCTCGTCGGTTGTAGCTTGCCATCGTCATCGTTCCTCATGGTTAATTGGAACTGCGATCTTGCCATGGTCGTTCCTCTTGGTAGCGTAAAGCATATTAAATCATTGTGAGGAACTACCTCTAGTAGTTTCTTCACTTCATAGTGTAATCGATGTTTTAAATTTGAAAGCTTGTTTAAGACCCCATCAGACTTGTAACGACCTCTGGAACGAAGGATTCTCCTTCGTTCAAGAGGGTTCGTCCTCGTTCTTTGAAGACAACAATCACTAGTGTGAGACAACGGTAGCAACAAAGTCAAAGACGACAATCACAAGACAGCAATTGAAACCTAAGTATACAAAATGCCTCTAGTAGTTAATGGAGTTTTGGTTTGATTTCCCTATATAACCTCGGTAATTTGATGCTCTTATATCAATACTATACTCGTCAACCCCTAAGCATATATCAATTAACTAATACATTCCATGAAAAGGTCAAAAGTTTAAATCTCTTTACCGGTGAAACTATCAACCCTAGAGTTTAAATCTTTGGACTAATGAGACTATCCGCCCTAAAGATAAACCTAAACCTGTGACATATAAGACTATACATATATTAATGACAAGGCTCATGAGTCATTAATAACGACTCTTCCTCGTCGTCGGAGTTCCTCAAGCATGACGAGAGATGCTNTAAGTATACAAAATGCCTCTAGTAGTTAATGGAGTTTTGGTTTGATTTCCCTATATAACCTCGGTAATTTGATGCTCTTATATCAATACTATTCTCGTCAACCCCTAAGCATATATCAATTAACTAATACATTCCATGAAAAGGTCAAAAGTTTAAATCTCTTTACTGGTGAGACTATCAACCCTAAAGTTTAAATCTTTGGACTAATGAGACTATCCGCCCTAAAGATAAACCTAAACCTGTGACATATAAGACTATACATATATTAATGACAAGGCTCATGAGTCATTAATAACGACTCTTCCTCGTCGTCGGAGTTCCTCAAGCATGACGAGAGATGCTGAGTCAAGCGAGCTCTTCTTATCGGCTCTGGCATCACCTTTACATTCAATACAGCCAGCATTGGGTATTTGCAGAATAATATTTGACAAGTAACTGTTAAATCCTTTTCTTCTCTCCGAGCCTTCGCCAATGTCTATTAGGACTCTGTATGAAGAACAAGGACTTGTTACAAAAATAAACTGGTAAATCAACAGAAGAAATATTTTGGAGTCGACACAGTGGTGCTACTCGATCGACTCTTGGGGCGTGTACGTGGAGGCAAACACAAAAAAATATAGTATCCAAACAGAAAAGAGAAGATGAGAACCAATATTCAACTAACCTTGATTTATTTTCTACTGTATTGAAAGTTGGCATTGGCCACTGCAGTTTCTTGCATAGTTCAAACAAAGTACTCCGTGGTCCTCCTTTCTTCAAGTTGATTGGTCCAATAACTGCAACGTGGGCAAAAATGAATTATAAATCAATGAAAAGGAGCTTGACTTCAATTCCTAAAGTAAGCTAGCAAATGAATGATATTAACTCATTTCTTGTCATGAATCCGAGATAAGGATTTTGGGAACGTTGCTTAGAAATGGTACAAGCCACAACATATCAGTAAAACTCCAGCAATTAATTAACATATCATCAATGTACAGCATTTGTGTAATAAAAGATTCTTTGTTTTTTCCCCTACAAATTCAAACAGTTGAAATCATCAACAAATCATCTAGTTAAACAAGGTTCAAATCAGTGAACTTAAAACTTTTTATGAGTTATCAAATTCTCCGGCGTTCAAATATATTCAACCAATGAAATCAAATTATGAGAACAGAAGCAAACCAGGGGTCTCGGAGTTGGGATCACAGGCATCTGTAGAACAGTTGATAGATGATGAGAGAACCATAGCAGCCTCTGCGCGAAAAATAAAATAAAATAGGGACCATCACCACCACCATTATACTTATCTTAAGGATTATAGAAACCAAAGAAAAAACCAAGTTTTTTGCTCCCAGGAAAATGACACTCACCAACGCAACTGGGATTTTGTTTTCTCTTCTTGGAGCCAGAACGAGAGTAAGAAATTCCTCTTGTCTGTTATCAGAATAGTCCAAAATGAGTACNGTATTTTTTATAAGGGTGTGGAAATCTCTTCCTAATAGAAGCGTTTTAAAAACCTTGAGGGGAAGCCCGAAAGGAAAAGCCCAAAGAGGACAATATCTGCTAGCGATGGGCTTTGGCCGTTACAAATGATATCAGAGTCAGACACCGGGCGATGTACCAACAAGGAGGTTGAGCCCAGGGGGGTGGACACGAGGTAGTGTGCCAACGACGCTGGGCCCCAAAGGGCGTGGATTGGGGGTCCCACATCAATTGGAGAAAGGAACAAGTCCGCCAGCGAGGACGCTGGGCCCCGAAGGGCGGTGGATCGTGAGATCCCACATTGGTTGGGGGAGGAGAACGAAGCATTCTTTATAAGGGTATGGAAACCTCTCTCTGGCAGACGCGTTTTAAAAACCTTGAGGGAAAGCCTGAAAGAGAAAGCCTGAAAGGGAAAGCCCAAAGAGGACAATATCTGCTAGAGGTGGGCTTGGGCCGTTACACTCACCGAAGGAAGAAAAAAACTTATCTAAGACGGAGGACAAAATTTTTTATTAAGGTCTATTTTATGCCACGATTAAATGTCCACTAATTCACCGGTCAGAAAACGAATTCAAGCCTTTCTTACCTTTGAAACTAATTGGAATAGAGAATATAAGTTCGACGACTGCTCTAAAATATAGACTCCATAATCCTAAAAGTTTTTCATAACAAGCAAGCAGTGTCAAATAAAGCAGAAATCTCTAACACCAAGACATCACCAATAGCGACACTTTCAATATACGAGTAGAGCATGCAAAGTTCATATTCCCTCCAGATAGAAAATGTTAAAAAGTGGACGACCCCCAAAACCTTTCCAATCCAAATAACTTTCATTTCTAAACAGAACATCTAAATTCTAATATTCTCTCTCTGTAGTAGACAGAAGTAAACGAGGATTCAAAGATTCTGGAGAAATATTCAAATTCTGGCTATTGAAAAGACATCATTTTACCTCAAGTTGAACTAATAAGCGTTGAGCAGCTTCTCCTCTTGAGGCTTTTCTGGTTCGTTCATATCCTTCACCTACTAATAG
>NW_019647025.1:0-11695 GCF_002806865.2 Cucurbita pepo subsp. pepo
GTTTGAGCGGGACGTGAAACCACATGACTAAACTTAGTCGTTGGTTCACTTGTGAGGTCGCTCTCTTAGATTCATTGGGTGCTATAGTCCTATGTTAAGGGTCGCCAACTAACCTTACACAAATGATGTCATATGGTCCAAACAAATATGATGAAGTCGAGCCTAAACCTAAGATACTGGCCATTCACTGATGTGGCTATGCAAGCTTACTAAGTATGAGAATTGAAAAGTTGGTTATCTTGAGATGAGATTTGTAGTTTAGTAGGTATGCGACACTAGAACCTAGTGAATAGCTTCTAAACTCCGATAGGGTTTCTAACGTGTAAGAGAATCGGATGAAACTTCAAAGCTTTTTTGGAAGCTTAGATAGCTATATAATTAGGCCCGAACTTCCTAGGAATTGGACCAGTAGGTTGCTTACTGAGTAATTTATATTTACCCCATGCCTCATTTCTTTTCCCATGTTCACTGACTGTTGGTCGCAGTCGGAGAGCGTTTGAGAGCTGTGTGGTCATATAGGGGGTTGCTTACAAAATGTTTCTTTAGCTGATAATATACCGAGATGAAACAAAAGATTATAAAATTTCAACTAAGTTAGTTTACATCAACTTGGATATAGCTCAATTGATCAAAAGTTAAGAAGTTTAGGTACACCGTGATAAGAAGATAACATCTGTTAATAGTTAGAATATCCACCAACAATAAAAAAAAAAGAAAAAGAAAAAATTATAATAAAATTTCAAAGGTTAAAAAGGTAATTTTATTATCCCCCACGAGTCTAAATCTGTGAACAACCGCGGTGGACCTTGACGGCGACGGGGGAATGGGTTGCTGGTGACTTGGGAGATTGCTGGTGGCAATTTTTTGCTTCAATCAGCCGAAGTATCCATTCTGTACATGCCTTTGCTTTAGATCTCTCTGAATTTCCTCTGTTCTTCTCCGCTTTCCCTCCCTCTCGCCATAATTTGCAGCAGAATTTGAAGCGTCGGTGGCGGAGTCATGGAGAAGATGAATCAGGCGTTTGAGAAAATGAAAATGTTGGTAGGAGTTGAGGTGGACGACGAAGCTTCTACTGCTACCATTAATGACGATAACTCTTCCTGGTTTATGGACGATTTCAACCGCAATTGCACGCTATCCACCAAACAGGTTTTCTTCTTTTAGATTCTAATTTTGATTCTTCCATTGCTGAATTTAGCGCAGCAAAGTAGCGTTTTGATATTTTATTTGTATTATGTAAATACGCAGTATTGCAACTTTGATATACATTTTTCATTGCGGACTTTGATTTCTGAAAGATGATCTAACACAACGAAATGGGACTGTAAATGGGTTTCTATTGCCACAACTGAACGCCACGAAGAAGCAAAACCTTGTATATGTTAGATTAAAACTGAATACTCATCACGAAGAAGTAAAATTTCAGTGATGTTAAATTAAAAGTGACTGGCAAATAACAGCTATGTAATGCTCCTGGCATTGTTTAAGAGCTTTTATCCTCCATCTTAATTGCTGTCCTCTGGAAAAGGAAAGGGAGATTCTCTGGTTATAGATCAATAGAACATTCCTATGGAGTATTTGGCTCAAAAGAAAAAAGAGAACCTTAATAACAAAGGGAATCCGTTTGATAGTTTCCTTGAATTGTGACTGCTTTATCATGGTGCATATGTTACTCCCTTTAACAATTAATAATCTTTTGGTCAGTTGGATTTCCTTTTTTGGAATCACCATTGGGTAGGAGCTTGGCCTTTTCTCCTTTTGCAGTTTTTCATTCTTTCAATGAAAATTTGTTCCCTATAAAAACTTGAGGTCTCACAGATGAGGCATAACTATCTGTAATCAAGAAGAAAAAGAATGGAAAAGTGTTATCCATATACTTAATACTTATAAGTGTGTGGCCATACACCTTTAAAAACATATTTAATAGTTGAAATAGTAGTGCAATGGGAAAAGAAAATTCTGTGAAAACTCATTCTGCGACCAAGCAAATTCTAAAATACCTCCAACAAAAGAAAATCCACTGAACTAGAGGGCAGGGCAGCCAACTTTGAACCATCTTTGAGATTTATATGACTGTAGACAAGCGGGAAAGGCTCAATTAATGAGAGGGGGTTAATGGGTTGGGTTGGGTTGGGTTTTTGGTATTTTAGATCCAACCCAATTGTTTCAGTTGTATTTATTATATTTTGGAGGCTCCTTCATTTTGTGAGTGCCTTTGTCTTTTTGAATGACCTTCAAGTAACTTCACCATAATTTATTAATTCTTAAATGAAAGGCATACTTTCATAGAGAAAATGATGAAAGTATTCATTATCATGATGAAATATTTTGTTTTATTTTTTAATTTTCCTAAACAAACACAAAGATGTCCATGGCCATTCAATTATAAGTAAGAGCAAGCCCAATAAACCAGTCCTTTGGACTGATTGATCTACAATCTGACTTTTTCAGCATATGCCAATTAATGCTCTTTCCGATTATCTTTCTGAATCTAATGTTGTGTTTTTAATATTGTTCACCTTTTGGAAAATTTTTATCATACTAATTCATCCTTCTCCCTCTCTCAATTTAACAGCGATTATATGGTTTTGCCATTTGCTTTGTTTCTGGCTTAACGTGTACGTTGATGGTAAGTATCCCTGAAACTAATATTCATGATCTCACCTTTCTGGTTATNCTTCAAGTCTCACAGATGAAGCATGACTTTCTATAATCAAGAAGAAAAAGAATGGAAAACTGTTATCCATATACTTAACACTTTTAAGTGTGTGGCCATACACCTTTAAAAACATATTTAATTGTTGAAATAGTAGTGCAATGAGAAAAGAAAATTCTATGAAAACTCATTCTGAGACCAAACAAATTCTAAAATACCTCCAACAAATGAAAATCCAATGAACTAGAGGGCAGGGCGGCCAACTTTGAACCATTTTTGTGATTTTTATGACTGTAGACAAGCGGGAAAGGCTCAATTAATGAGAGGGGGTTAATGGGTTGGGTTGGGTTGGGTTTTTGGTATTTTAGATCCAACCCAATTGTTTCAGTTGTATTTATTATATTTTGGAGGCTCCTTCATTTTGTGAGTGCCTTTGTCTTTTTGAATGACCTTCAAGTAACTTCACCATAATTTATTAATTCTTAAATGAAAGGCATACTTTCATAGAGAAAATGATGAAAGTATTCATTATCATGATGAAATATTTTGTTTTATTTTTTAATTTTCCTAAACAAACACAAAGATGTCCATGGCCATTCAATTATAAGTAAGAGCAAGCCCAATAAACCAGTCCTTTGGACTGATTGATCTACAATCTGACTTTTTCAGCATATGCCAATTAATGCTCTTTCCGATTATCTTTCTGAATCTAATGTTGTGTTTTTAATATTGTTCACCTTTTGGAAAATTTTTATCATACTAATTCATCCTTCTCCCTCTCTCAATTTAACAGCGATTATATGGTTTTGCCATTTGCTTTGTTTCTGGCTTAACGTGTACGTTGATGGTAAGTATCCCTGAAACTAATATTCATGATCTCACCTTTCTGGTTATAAAGTCATTCTGAATTCAGACTATTCATTTACTCATACTATCTCTTAAGTGCAATGTTGACTTCGTAATAGAAAGTGATCTTTTCATTTGTAATGCAACTGAAAGTGTGTGTCCAAGACGATGTCATCTAGCGTCCAAGATGATGTCATCTAGCTTTTGCTAATTTGTTATAGTCTCCTAATTTTTTTTATCATTTCAGTAGAAATAAATGGAGGTCATGTATTTATATGACAACTCACTGATCCATGTTTCCTGCCATCCTTAAGGTTTTGATGAAGAGTGGTTATTGTTGGTTATGAATAAGTGTGAGCCAAAGAGAGCTACAAATGATTCCTCAATTGGCTTAATTAAAAAAGAAGTAATATTACAAAGGATTTTTTTGACAGAACTTCATTTCGAGGTTAAGGGAAACATTTATGGATTTCATCCACTCTTGGAGAACTCTTCAAAGTCATGGCTGCTTCTTTCATACATAACATCCAAGCTATAGTAATCACTTGATTTGACTACAAGATTTTTGCTTTCTTTCGACCTGTGGCTGAAAGGAATAGAAGAAATTGTTGAACTTTGACGGGGTTACCCCAATTTAAGCTGAACTTCATGAGAACAACATTCTATATTCTGTTTGAACCTGCTCTCTGCGTTTTAATGGGGAAGAAACCATTTGTCACTTATTCACTTTCTGCTTCATTGCCCTTTTGTGCTCAAGGGTTGGTCCTTTATTTTAGAAGAGTTTGGGCTCTTCATTTGCCTCCCCTAATAGGTTGATGATTGGCTGCTTGAGGCCTTGGTGGAGACTCATTTTGGGAAAAAGCAAAGGTTCTATGGAGCTGTGCCATTAAAGCCATTCTATGGTAGACTTGGAAGGACCAAAATCTTAGAATCTTTGAAGATTGGAGAAGTTTGAATATTCTTTTGTCCACAGTACACCACACTTGGATTCTTTGGTGGAGTTCAAGTCACAAAGATTTTTGGTGTGCCTTCGCCTCGATTATTAGAAATGGGAAGGCTTTTTTGTGTTAGCTCTTTTGCATTGGGAAGGGGTTCTCTCTACCGTTTGTCCTTAAGTTGTCATCCTTTTTTGTCGATATGAATATACATATTCTGTCTCGTATATATATATATATATATATATAATCTGTTTGAAGAATTGCAGTGGATAAAGATACTCCATGTTCTTATACTGTTAGACAAGATTTTTGTCTGAATGACCTTCTACTGTTGGACAAAATCTGCGATTATTTAGCAATTCAATGCAGATATATCATGTCATCTGCATGTATATTTTTCTGCAAAGAAGGTTCTAAACTCAGTCCACACAATTATAAATTCCTTGTATTGATATGCTCACACAATACATCTAAGTTAATGTAAAACATCCATCTCACTTCTATATTGATTTGCAAATATCCAAAACAACTTGCGAATACACATATTTATGGGCTGGACAGCAGCCTTTAAGGAGCAATAACAAGCCAAATGTTCAAATCCTAAGATCTTACTTCAACCATGGTAAAACAACATTTAACCAAGCCTAAAGAGCTTTAAGACCCAATAAACCTCACAAGACATACACCTGAGACTTCCTACATCAATTCTTTCCCTCCCAAAAAAACTTGCACTCAAGTTTATTAAAGAAAACTTTGAAATCTTGCTTCAAGAAACTTCTTCCAATAATTAAAGGCTGTCTCCTGACATTTTCAAAAAATTGTTCCAATGGCACTTCTTTTGATGATTAGAAGAAACTCCCACAGAATTTTTTTTCTCGAGTTCGTCAAAACACTAGCAAATCCTTGAAGTAGCATAGAGGACCTATAAATGGTATGTTCCAAATTCTTCTCTGTCTTCATCACATTTAGCTCACTATCGTCAATTGAAGAAGAGTTTAGGGCTTGGTTTGGTTGTCCAGCGAAGAATGAATCGTGAAATAGAATGTTAATAGGTCTAAATGGGGAAATTTCATCTGAATGGTGAGAAATTGATTTGGCTTTCTCCTACTCCTCATTCTTGTTCTGTTTGTATATTTTCTTGAAAGATTAAAGAACTATGCCCACTATGGTCTTGCTCTTCAACTTCAAAGAACAATTGAGCCAAATAAAATGGAGAATCATCAATCATTCATTTCTTCGTCAACTTCGTCTTCTTCATCAAGATGATTTTCAAATTTTAGGAAATTCTCCTCATTGCTGAAAAAACCAGAATCTTTATCCTCAATCCTTGAAAAGTTTCCTCTTCTTTGCTGGAACAATTTGAATCTAGAACCAAGAAACCTTCATTTCTGCATTATTTGAGTTTATCATGATATAAAAGGTTCCTAAATTTTTTTGTAAGGTTGGCTTTCTGTTGGAACATTTTTTCATTTTTATCTGCATGTCTTTGGTGTATATCTCCTTGATAGAAATCTTCTTTGCTCGAACATTCATAATCTTGATTGAATATTTGATGATAAATGAAGGGAAGAGAACATTTCATCATCAACCGAGGCATTTTTGGCCAGTTCTTGATGGGTTGTTTGCCATAATATCTCCAATTTTTTTGAAGTTGGTTCCACCAAACCAAAGCTCCAGTTTGAAGCTTGAAAGCCACCAATTTGACCTTCTTTTATTCGGGTGTGTTGGCATGTTCAAAGAAATTCTCCATGCTTTTTTACCCAATCTAAAAACTTCTCCACGTCCATCCTCTCAATAAAACTTGGTAGTTCAATGTTTATATGAAATTCTTATTTTTCTTGACCGATTGAACTATATTGATGTCTTCTTGGGAATCTTTCCTCATGTTCTTGGTTTTCTTGAACTGTTCTTGCATTATCCGTCATTCTTGCATCTTTGAGAACTTGTTGGTTTTTGTGAGATGAATCATTTGGCAAGATACTTGCCCTATTGCATGCTGCACGTCAAACATTCCTTTCTTGATTTCCTCTAATGAGCCTCCGATCCACTGCAAGTGTTGCTCAAAATCTTGGTGAGTACTCAAAGAAGCTTCCATCTCCATTGAATTGTGATCCAAATTTGAAAAAATCCCGGCCCTTGGATCGTGGTGCTCTTATACCAATCGATCTAAAACATCCAAGACATTTCTATATTGATTTGCAATTAGCTAAAACTTGTGAATACACATATTTTTTGGCTGGACAGCAGCCTTTACAAAGCAATAACCAGCCAAATGGTCAAACCCTAAGATCTAAACATTAACCACGGTAAAACAACATTTAACCTAGCCTGAAGAAATTAAAAAAAACCCGCCAAGAAACAGATACAATGACTCAAGAAACACACTCTAGATTTCCTACATCATAAGTCCTTCTAGGAGTTTGTTTTGTTTGAACATTTGATGTGTCTTCCATTATATCAATGAGGAGTTTGTTTCTTGTTAGGAAACAAAAAGAAAAAAAAGAAAAATGCTCACACAAATGTAGAGGTTAGGAAATCTATTCCTCGTCTAAGTTTCAGGTCAAGGAAAAGCATCTTTAAGTTTGATATATTCAACACTTACTTCCTTGAGTTCCAAAGTTTGATATATTCAAACACTAATTTGCATCTTGTTTATTTACATGCAACAGTCGATGCTTGTTTTCTTCAATCCAATCAAATTTGGAATAGCTTTCACATTGGGCAACATGCTATCGCTTGGAAGGTTTGTGTTTATATGTTCTACATTCTAATTAATGTTTATTGAGAGTTTTTTTTTTGTCTTTTGTGAGCTTTACTTGGCTTATGGCAGGTATCATATCTTCCATTTTCGTAACTAGTTTTTTCTCTTGATTGAAAGTTATTTCATATCTTAAAAAATGCTGTTCAATATTGCTGTGTTGAATCCTATTCGTCTGGTTAATATGCTTCGTTGGTCTGGTTAGATTTCACAGTTCCTGTTGTTTTGTAATTGGTTGGGTGGGTGGCGTTGCTAATAGGTTTTTACCGTTGGTTCATGTAATTGATGAGTATGGCACTCTCAGGAACGTTGGTGGAACTTTTATGCTTGAACTTTATATGCTTATTAGGGTAAGGGAAAGGGTTTAGTGAGAATTTGGACACGACATCTAGATCTTCTCCCAGTTTCTGGATGATTTGTTGCCAGTGTGGATCATTGTGTACTTCCTCTCAAATCATTGATACATCCAACAAGGTGAGGGTAGGTGAGTGGGCAATGTGTGCAACTACTGGTAATTGAGATAAAGCATCAACTGCTTTGTTTCTAAACCCGACTTGTACTCAATTATAAAACCATAACTCAATAGCTGAGGCTTAATCCTCCTCTGCTCCAATAGAACTTCATTGCATGCTGGTCTATTCAGACAATGAACTTCCTAGCTAGCAAATAAGAACGCCATCTTTGAATAGCAAAGGCTATGCATTAGCTCTCTTTCATAGACAATAGCCATTAGCAGACAAAATGTGTATATAAAAAATTGGTCATCTGTTCTATGATAGGAATTCTCCTAACCCCGTTCTAGAAGCGTCCGTCTCCATAATGAACACTTGATTAAAGTCGGGCAAAGCAAGATCTGACGATGTAATCATGGCTTTCTTCAAATTCTTGAATGTTTCAATTGCTTGATCATTCCATTTATAAGTCTTTCTTTCAACAATTGGGACGAAACAACTATCTTTCCATAATTTGCCACAAAATGTCTATAATACCCTATTAATCTTAGAAAGCCTCAAAATATTTTAAAACATAAAGGTTGAGGATGATGGGTGAGGCTTTTCTATGACACCTATTTCAGAGTCCACTCCCGACCTCGACCAGCTCCTTGTTTACCTGGAAAATATGGAAAATAAGGAACGAGTACAAAGACTCAATAAGTGGCCTACGTGTAGGCTCTTAATTGTGTCCTTGATATGCTAGGGTACCACACTCTTTCTTTTCTTGTTTTGGTTCTTGTTGTAAGTGCTTAGGCCCTTTGGTTCCGTTCTTGGCCTGTGGGTTCTTATCATGATCTATCCTGAGGATCTTGGTCCTTGGATTCTGAGGTCTCAACCTTGGTTTTGATCTAAGGGCCTTAGTATTGAGGTTCTAGGTTCTTGTCTTTCGAACTTGGATCTCGATTCATGTTCTAGTCCTTGATCGTTGTCTTGTTCTTGGTTACTTTCTAGGTTCTTGTTTTGTTCTTGGTTCGTTCTGCAAGACACTTCCCATAGGATTTACGGTACGAGTCATGAACCTGAGAACCTGTGTCCAAGGCTTCATACATTCCAAGCGACACATACTAAACCTACGTCCAACGCTTCATGCATTCCAAGTGGCATAGTCTGAATACCTATGCTCAAGGCTTCATACGTTCCAAGCAGCATAGTCCGAGTCATGAACATGCTGTACCGTTGGAGGTCTTGGGAGGTTCTTGATTCGTGGCTAATGTAATTTACTCTCTTCTTGTTCCATCGTGGCCCTAGATTACTTCCCATGAAAGACCATAAAGGTCATGTGATCGGTGCAAAACATGAACATAACATCGTGCAATCGTAAATAGGGTACTCATAACATGGTGCAGGGCATCTCATCTAGATGAGGGAACATGAGGCCGAACTTGACATCATGTTGAGAAAACGTGGTGCTGGGTATCCTATCTAGAAGAGGAAAACATGGGCCTCTAAAAGCATTACGTGGTGGGAGGTCATGGGTTACATTGGACATGATTACAGTATTACCTAGCATTCTTGAGTTTCTGTATCTGAGGACCTTGGTCCCTTATCCTTGAGTGGTACCTAGCATTCTTCTTACCTTGGTTTGTAGAGCTTGTATGGTATTGTTCTTGGTTCTCAATTTTATAAGTCTAAGGTTCATAATTCCTTGAGGTGTAAGTTGTAACATGCCTTTATATACATATGAACCCATCATAGTAACAAGCATGAGTTATTCTAAAGAGTCAAAAAGTCACCTGAGTTATTCTAAAGAGTCGTAAAGTCATAATAGATTCTGTAGAGAGTTCTAGAAGAGTCTTGTAACTTGGATAAGGGTTACTTGAGGTGTTTCTTTTATGTGTTTCCTGGGTCCTAACTTGGTTTAGGTTCCAAACTTGTTTTAATCAACTTGAAATCTTGAACATATCTTCTTGTCCTTAGGAATATGCCTTATAAGAAGTACACGTTATTTGGAGCATGTCTAAACCTTAAATTAAGAATATGCCTTACGAGAAGTACACGTTATTTGGAGCATGTCTAAACCTTAAATTATAAGGAGTCCTAGGGTTATTTTGGTCATTTTACTCCTAATTCTTGGTTTAGCTACTTAATGTATTCCAATGACTTTCAAACTTCACAACATTATCGAACATCATAAAATAAGGTATAATACAAAGTTTTATAGTATTTGAAGATCATCTAGATCATGAACCGTAGGTAGATTATCTTAGGGGTATTATGGTCATTTTACACTATTACTTGTTTAGCTTACTCATCTTTATCCAATGACCACCAAATTTCATTATAATCTTAATATTCCATAATTTGCTCAGAATTAAAATTTCATAGGCAGCGGAGTTCATTTAGTGTGTTATTTTAACGTTACTTAAATCTCGAGCAATTTGATCGGTTCAAGGCCTTAACTCTCGATTCTTTGTGATTTTCTTTCATATATTCTTAATTCATTTTGGTTTAAACTTTATATGGAAATCCAAGCGATTCCTACAAGTATTTCTTAAGGAAAGTCCAGATAGCTACTTACCTCGTCGTTGATTTCAGGACCTTCGTTCTCGAGCTTCCGGTATTTGAATTACTCTAATTTTTCTCCATTAGATTTATCTTTGAGTCTAGTTTTAGGAACCATAAAGAAATTTATGAGAACCGGTTTGGAAGAGGTCCAAATTGATCCAATTGTCTTTGGGATTCATTTTCTTCCTTGGTTGCTGGAAAATTACAATTTTCCCTCATCATATACCTCTGTTTTGCCCTTGTACAGCCCTATATATAGTTCGAATGGACTCGATTTTTTCTCACAATGAAGTTTCAAAGAAGAGGTAGAGACCAATTTCATACCGTTTCTTGGTTTGTAGCTCGAGTTATAACCTTCCAAAGTTCGCCAAAAAACATTCTTCTCGCCGGAATAAATCTAGAAACTTTTTGTTGGGCAGCCTATTCTAGAGCTTTTTAAGGCCTGATTCCTTCACGAAACTTGTTAGAATCTCATATGAAATGTGTAGAAGTTTAGAAGAAATGCAAGGAAGAAAAACTCATAATATGAAAGTTTCAAACTCAAATTTTAAGAATCCTCATCACTCGATTCTTGTCTTAAAACATTGCCCAAAACTTCTTATTTATAGACGAAGCTTGCACTGCCATTGATTGTTCCAGAATCGTGGGGAATTTTCACTTTTTATTTTAAACGTTTCTAGAATTCGTTGGAAATATCTACTCCGATGCTGTCAACATTGATTTTGAATTTCAACTGTTGGATATTCAAATTTCAGCTCAATCCAACGGTTGAATGGGAAGATACAAATGATTAATGGAGGGTTTTAATAAGTAATTCGAAGGAGTTAACCTTTAGAGAAGATTAGAAAGAAAAAGTAACCGAAAATGTCGTTTTTTTTTCAATTTCGTACTTTCCTATTTTTTAAATCCTTATCTAAAAGAAGATTCAAGATGCTCAATGAAAATGACCACCAAAGATGAATAATTTTTAGAGAAGTTTTGGAATTTTTCAAAAAATTAATAATAAAATAATAAAAAGTTGCAACTTACAAAAGTACCCCTTAAAGTTCCACTTAATTACGAAATTGCCATTGAGAAAAATCTGCAAGCATATTTGGATTCCAAAACCGTCCATTATTACGATATCATTTGTATCTTCACATTCAACCAAAGCTGAAATTTGAATAGGTTCAAGAAGACTCGATATTCTTTTGATCCAACAGTTCAAATCTAAAACCAATGTTGGCAACACCCTTATCAGAGTAGATATTTTTACACGAATTTCAAAAACTTTTAAAATAAAAAAGAGAAAATTCACCACAATTTTGGAACAATCAATGACAGTGCTAACTTCATCTATAAATAAGAAGTTATGGGTAACGTTTTAAGAAAAGAATCGAGTGAGCTTTTATATTATGGGTTTTTCTTCCTCGGATTTCTTCTAAATTTGAGGGGTATGGTTAATTATTTTCCTTCTGCCAACTCTACACATTCCATATGGGATTTGCAAAAAGTTTTG
>NW_019647026.1:0-7925 GCF_002806865.2 Cucurbita pepo subsp. pepo
TTTTTTTTTTTTTTTTTTTTTTTGTCAAAATTATTCAACGATTAAATAATGTATTCGTCACAATTACGATATTATTCAAATTGATATTAAATTATATATTATTTAATTAAAGAATTAAGTTAAACCGTCTATACTTAAGTGGGCCCAGATAAACAGACAATCAACTGGGCTTAACTGTCCGGCCCAAACAATTAATTGAATTCTTAGGCCCAAACCGATAATTAAATTTATGCGGTTATTTGAAACCCTAACCATCCAAAAACCTGGCGGCAATTCCCTTATAAGGTGTTTTAAAAGCTTCTGGCTTCCTTCTCTCTGTTTGCTTTGCGCCATAGTTCACTTCCTCTTCAACATATTCCTAAAGCCCTACTCTGGTTCTTCCCGCTCTGTCAATGGAGTTCTGGGGTATGTGATCCTGGTTTTTGTTCTTGTTGGCTTAAGCTAAGAAGTTTCAATGTGTTTAAACAGCTATGAGTTATTCACTTCTGCATTTTGTTTCGTACTCATAATTCTTTCTCCTGCATTTATCCTGTCATCGTCTATGTAGTATATAAGAGTTTTAGAAAGTTATTGAATTACTCGTTTGAAGCTTCTTCATCCTGTTTTCTTGTTTGCACTGGAGGTTTAAAGGGTTGGGTACATATACTATTGTATCCGTTTGAATTTTGGAACTTTCAGATGAACAACTTGTCGTAATGTATGAAGCAGATGCATAAACTGATGTTTTATGGATGTCTCAGTGTGATAATGTTGTCTCGTAATATTTTAATTGACAAATACTTGTGAATTCTTGAAAGTTCATGATGGATTTGTGTTCTTAGGTGTTGAGGTTAAGCCTGGTCAGGCACTCTCTGTGAAGCCTGGAGATCAGAAATATCTGCATCTATCACAGGTACTGTTGTTGCTGCTGTAGTTGTTGACTTTATTTTAGAATTTTTGCCCAGTTGAGCCCTTTGGCCTCTTTGTTTGATATCAATCCCCCATTATAGTTAACTTGATGAAATCTTTTTATGCAGGCTACTCTTGGTGAATTAAAGAAGGACAAATCGAAGGAATCCGTGACTATTTTTTTGAAGATTGATGAACAGAAGCTTGTTCTGGGAATTCTCTCTGCAGAGAAGTTCCCTCAGCTATCATTTGATCTCGTGTTCGAGAAGGAATTTGAGCTCTCACACAACGGGAAGAGTGGAAGTATTTACTGTATGGGATACCAGGCTTCTGCAGAAGACCAAGAACAATATCCTTTCTTACCAGCTTGAGCGATTTTGTTTCCCCTTGTAACAATGATACTGAGTTGTTTCATTTTATGGTTGTTGTAATTGAAGTCAGAAGCCACATTTCTTATTTGATTTTAAGATTGTGCTATCATAGCCTATGAGTTTGGTTTCAAGGGAATTATAGCTATCTTGGAAGTCAGTTATGCTATTTAATATGATGACATTTGTTTTTACACCTCTATTTTCATTTATTTCTATTATCCGTTTCTTCCTTAACTCTTATATCTTGTCTTCTCTTTTCCACTGAAGAGTATTCTGGTAAGTTTCTAAGCATTCACATGTCTAGTACCCAGACAGATCCTTTCTGTTTCTGATTATGAAACTGATTAGCTGAGTGTGTGTTTTCTCATTTCAGATTCTGATTTTGGCTCAGAGGACGAGGAACTTGCTCTGCAACATGTGCCGAATGGTAATTGCATTCGGTCGTGTAAATATAATAGGAGCTTGGTTACTAGAAATATTCTTGGCACTGCCTCCTTATCTCGTGATGATCTACTTTCAGGAAAACCTATCCAGAAGGAGGAGAAGTCTATTGTGGGAAAACATAGTTCTTTGAAGCCCGAAACTTCAAAGAAGACACATTCTAAGTCTCTTGAACCAAGCAAGGAGGACGAGGATGACGATTCTGAAGATGACGATGAATCTGATGATGAGGATTCAAGTGATGAGTCTGATGAGGTAATTGAAATCAAAGTCTTTTGCATCTATTATATTCTGGGAGAAATGATCGAAAAAGACGTTTTTGTTTCCTTGCCTGAAGAGCATGACACAGGTACCTTGCAATAAGAAGGGAGTTGAAATTGTCATTATTTTAGTATTCTTAATAAAAGACTTTTTTCATATGTAAATATTTTAGTTACATTTTCCTACTGTGTGCTCCCCAATAACAAATCCCTCACCTTTGTTTTGTCTTGTGCCTAAGTTCTTGAGGGTTATCGTATTTCTTGTCTATCTCGTTAATATCAGTCATGCATATGAAATTGGGATCACTAAGTATACATGATTCAATAATGACTCTTGGTATTAATTTGGTTCTTACTGTGAGTGTTTTCAATATTGGATTGTAGTAATGACACCTTTGGTTCGCTTCTATAGTTATTATTATGGAAGTCATCAGGATAGGCCTCTTCATGTGCTTTCAAAACACTGCATCAAGGAAATGATATGCAACCTAAACATATTTGTTCTTTATGATTCACGCAACAAGCTTTCACCATTTGTGGTTTTGGAATTTTATCTATTCAATTAGTTAATCTTGTCATGGCGACCTTTTGAGGTTTTTGATTGTTCTTCAATTTTGATTTGGGCATTGTCCCAGCTATAACCCCGAACCCTTTTTGTTTAGTTGCTTAGTATTCATTAGATAATGAAATTATGTTGATAAATTGCAGGAAATGCTCGGATCTGACAGTGACTCTGATGATGAAGATGATGATATTGAGAGTGAGGAGGAGACACCAAAGAAAAAGGTGTATTTTTACTCCTCGTGTAACTTCTATATTGAAACATCTAATGGATCTCATTTATAGTTTTCTTTTAGCATCATTTTTATCAGCTCGTGTGCTCTTGTAGGTCGAATCGAACAAGAAGAGGTCGAATGACTCTGCCTCGGTGACCCCTGTTTCTAAGAAGTCCAAGCTAGCTTCGGCTGAGAAGTCCGGTGATTCTTTTAACCATTCATTTATTTCCTACTAATGTTAATAAGCCTCAAATTTGTTTCTTGGTACGCCATTAAAAGCCCCATTGATTTAAATTGGTCCTGAACTTATTAGTTGTTTGTTGCCAGATGCTAAAAAGGGCGGCCATACAGCCACTCCCCACCCTGCTAAGAAACCTCTGAAAACCCCAGCCAAAGCAGCCACTCCAAAATCCGGTGGCCAGTTCTCTTGCAAATCATGCGACAGGTTTCTTTGTTCTCTCTATATATACATTTTACTCATCATCATTGGAAGCGACCCGACGATGCTAATGTCATGTCCTCTGTTGTTCGTTTAGGTCCTTCGGTTCGGACGGTGCCCTTCAGTCGCACGGTAAAGCAAAGCACAGTGGTGGTAAGTGAAAAGAAGAGTTAGCAGTGAAGGATAACATATTATTTTGCAGCTCCAATATGTTATTCTCTAAGATAGGTCGTCACACCATGGCTGAGATTTCGTGTCGACATTTGATTATAAAACGAGAAGCCATGGCTGAGATTATATTATTCTGTGTTTAGGACTTCAATATCATTATAATTTGTTAGGGAACACTTCAGAAAATCAATCTTAGTTCAGCTAATCCTTCTCTGAGTTATAACAAAAATGCATAATCTTTTTATTTTAGAATATATTCATTGATATTCACATTTAATTGATTACTTCATTAATCTTAATCATTAATCAATACTAAATAGTAAACATGATGATATTAAAGCATAAATCTATTAAAAATTCTAAATTAATACGTACTAATAATAAATAAATGAAATTCAAATTATAACTATTAAGCAATATTTTGATTATTAACGTTTTAAGTGTCGTTAATTATTAATTAGCGGCTTTCAAAAAAATATTAATTAGGCCCAAGCCCACACTTACATGGGCCAAGATGCAGGCCCACACTAACATGGGCCAGTATGCAGGCCCACACTTACATGGGCCAAGATGCAGGCCCACACCGACATTGAAATTTGTCAATCGATGATTTGAAACCCTAAGCTACCCGGAAAGCTGGCGCCAATTCCCATATAAAATGTTCAAACATTTTCGACTGCCAATCACGTCTGTCCGATCGTTCGTTCTGAAGTTGTGTCACTGTTCATTTCTTCTTCAGGGCTTTTCTTAAACCCTAGAGTCTTCTACGTGCACTGTCGATGGAGTTTTGGGGTAAGCTATTGTTCTTTTCCTTCTTCTCAGCTTTATCGTTTATCATGTTTCTCCACTCTTCACTTTTGCTGCCGTCTGTATCAATATATNTCGTTTATCATGTTTCTCCACTCTTCACTTTTGCTGCCGTCTGTATCAATATATATGTTTTTCGGATTGCTTCGTTTATTGTTTGTTTTTTTTGCTTTTGTTCTCTCAATCTCTTTAGCTTGTTTTTGTTGTAACCAGTTCTCGTAGTATTTGGATTGCTTAAAGTCATCACGATTTTTTTTTTTCCTTTTTTTGTGACATGATGAACTAAGAACATTCGTTATATAATTGGTATTGTAGGTGTTGAAGTCAAGCCTGGTCAGGCACTCGTTGTGAAGCCTGGAATTCAGCAGTACCTGCATCTATCACAGGTAGGGGCTGTTCTCATTATTGCTATTATCATTTTCCCAGTTGAACTACATGGTTTGGTGTAAGGTCTTCTCACGTAGCACATTTGATGAAATGTTTTTATTCAGGCGACTCTAGGTGAAACAAAGAAGGACAAAGCAAATGAAAACGTGACCATCTTCTTGAAGATTGGTGGCCAAAAGCTTGTTCTTGGCATTCTCTCCTCAGAGAAGTTTCCCCAGCTATCATTTGATCTTGTGTTTGAGAAGGAATTTGAGCTCTCCCATAATGGGAAGGGTGGAAGTGTTTACTGTGCTGGATACCAGGCTTATGCCGAGGATCAAGATCCATATCCTTTCTTTCCTTTTTGAGGATTTATATTTCCCCTTAGATTAACGATAATAAGCTTATGTATTATTTGAAGATTATATTTGTTAGTGTCTCATGGCCGGCCTTAAAGTTTATAGTAGTTCGTATAGGTGATCAAAAGATTTGATGTATGCATATTTTTATTAATTAGCTTAATTAGAATTTTTGAAGCTGATGCTACTTCATATGATGGGATTGAGTTTTTTTTTTCCTTGACCACTTCCTGTTCTCTCTTTTCCACTGGCGATTATTTTGGTAAGTTGTTTCGCATTCATAAGATTTGTACCTCGACACATGTCTATTGAGGAAGATTAACTTAGAGTGTGTTGTATCTATTCAGATTCTGATTCTGGCTCGGAGGATGAAGAACTTGAATTGCCCCTTGCTCAAAACGGTAAATGCAAGCCACTACTAAAACGTTGGTGTTTTTTTTTTGGAAATATACTCAAGACTCTGTACGCATTATCTCATGATGACTCTCTATCAGGGAAAGCTACCCAGAAGGAGAAGGCTATTGCCGATAAAAGTAATGCTGCAAAGGCTCTGTCTTTAAAGAAGTCAGATGCAAAGCCTTCGAAACCAAGCAAGGATGAAGATGACTCTGAGGATGACGATGACTCTGACGAAGATGAAGATTTTGATGATGAATCGGATGAGGTATAGATTCTTTCAATTGTGTTTGTATTCAAATTATTTGTTTGCTATGGATTTTATCTATCTTCTGAAAATGTTTGAATTCTTTGCCAAATTCAAAAGACTAGAAACAGGATTTTGAAAGCTAGATAAGAAAACAGGAAATCCACCGGTAGAACTAATATTTATAATCTTCATTGTCAAAAACCAAAAATCAAATAGTTGGAAAATTGTTGGTGAGTTCTTCCATGCATCAACTGAATATAAGTGATTCCTTCGTGGGTGGCATTTGAATTTTTATCGAACTGAAAGCCCTAGATTATTGTTAATACCATTGTTGGTTCTCCTCCACATTTAACTTTGCCTATTACCTTTTTTCATGTGAAGTAATCAGGAGGTGAGATTCTACATTTTCTTTTGTTGTATATTTTTCCCCCTTCTCGTGTCCTGTTCTGAAATGGCCTTCCAATTCATATTTACATACAAGCATTGAATGTATGTTGTTTTTTTTTTATGAAACATTTGCAAAACACTAAAAATTTGGTTCACTGAAGTTTATATTCAAAATCACGTGAGCAATACTCTTAATCTGGAGTGTATGCATCATAGTCTACGGTGACTATTTCAGTTTTCATTTATTTCTGTGATTTGGCTTGGACATTTACATTGTGATAATCGGCAGGAAATGCTCAATGCTGACAGTAGCGAATCTGATGATGAAGATGATGACACTGAAAGTGATGAGGAGACACCGAAGAAGGTGCTTGTGATCATAGTAACGTTGTCATCTTCTTTATCATATGTAGCATCATATTGATTACCTCTTATCCTTGTAGGTTGAAGCAACCAAGAAGAGGCCAAATGAGTCTGCCTCCAAGACGACTCCCCTCCCTGCTAAGAAAGCAAAGTTAGCTTCGCCTGTAAAGACTGGTAATTCTTTCAACTATTTAAGGCAAAAATATTTCACTATTTTGTTTTTTGTTTCCTGTCTTTTTGTTTGCATCCTCTTTTTTATAAAGATAAACAGAAGTACATTTGGTAACCTTTTCTTATTTCTTGTTCATTCTTCTTTATAGAAAAAAACAAAACAGATACATGTTAGGTAATCTTATCTTGTTTATTGTTCATTCTTCTAAATATGCAAAAAATTTATTTGAAAATTACTTTTTAAAATTAAAAACCAACATTTTTATGTTAATACTACTTGTAGATATTTATTGTGCATTTTAAGAGTAAAAATGATTACAGTAACTAAACACGAACATTACCAAACGACTCCTTATTTACTCCATACTTTTGCATTTTGGCAAAAGCATTGTTTCAAGAATGTCAATTATTTACTCTTTTTAGAGCTTTATAGAATTGCCAATTATAGCAAAAGCTTGTCTCTTCCGTTATCAACTGATCATAATGTAGTCTATATTCTGAAATTGTTGGTTGTGTATTGCCAGATTCAAAGAAGGGGGGCCATACTGCCACTCCCCACCCAACCAAGAAGAACGCTAAAACTCCTGCCAAATCAGAGACCCCAAAATCTGGTGGGCAGTTCTCTTGCAAATCCTGCGACAGGTATGTTTTTGTTTTTGTAAAAGAAAGATTAGTTGCTGAAAATGGAAGTGTGTCCTTATGATTCTGACATAATGTCCTCCGTTTCGTTTGTTTCAGGTCATTTGGTTCTGATGGTGCGCTTCAGTCGCACAGTAAGGCTAAGCACGGGGGTAAGTAAAGGGAACACTGCCATATTTTTTTTCTGCAGCTTCTTCAGTACGTTGCTTTCTAAATAGATTAGAGTCTCGGCTTAAATTTTGTGGTGGGTTGGGATTATAGGACGAGAAATGAATGTGTTGAGTTTGAGGAAGATGAATTCAGTTTGATAAATGTATGTTTTCTTGTTTTCTTGTTGTACTTATTATCATTATTATTCCGAAGAATCCTCTTTTTTATTTTCATGCCCATGCCCATCATTCGAAGAAAGTTCGATTTTAGTCCTTATATAGTTTAGAAACCTTATACACGATTCCAATAGTAGTTCGAACAAAGTTAAGAAAGTTAAGAATTTAGTTTATATGGTTTTAAATGTTAGTATTTCATATGAACAGATTTGATCAAGGTAGTTGAGATTTGATTAAGGTAGTTGAGGTGGTACAATTATATTGTCCTATTCAATCCTTTTTCACTCGAATGGACCATTCTTTGGCGTCCGCCTTTGTCGGCGCTGATCCCTCTCTCTTCATAGGCTTCTGCCGACACTGCACCGTTGAAATATCCCACGTGTTAAATAAAAATATAAATGTCCATAACCCAAGGTTTAATCTTCATTTAAATTATTTATTTCACTCCCAAATAACCATAGAGTAGTTTAAAATTATTTATTTCATTCCCACCGACACTACAAAGTCAAGAGTAT
>NW_019647026.1:9022-11647 GCF_002806865.2 Cucurbita pepo subsp. pepo
AAAAAAAAAAAAAGGAAACAAATTGACCAACAACCCCAGAAAATTACAAAAAAAAAAGAATTTTCACAATTAAAAAAAAAACAATCTAAATGACGAAAATGCCCTTGGCAATTCAATTCCCCATTTTCTTCTTCTTCATCTTTCCTTCCATAACATCTCAGGCTTTTTATCTGAACTATTCGCCTGTGAAACTCCTTTCTTTCTTCCTCTAAGTTAGGCACGCTACTCTCTTCTGTAGAACATTATTAGCTGAATCTCAAATGCAACTCAGAACCCCATATTCATATATATATATATAAACGGAAGTGTTCTTCACTTTTTAAGAGCTTGGGATGATGGTTCCGACATATCCAACTCCAGTGATCAGAAAGCTGAATGTCTGAAGAAAAAGGTACACGAAGTAGTTGTTCTTCCCATGAACAAAGTCATAGCACCCACAAAAGAACAAGAACGCTGCAAATCCCAGCTCCAATGTGTTGATTCTGTTCCCATTTTCAAACAGAACATGATTACATTTCATCTTCAAACTATGTTTACTATGTTTTGTGAGTAATACGAGGATGTTTTTTTTTTTTGTATTTACCTGTCACCAAACTTGCATCTTAGTCTAATTTTGGGAACTTTGGCGTTTGCTTTGTTCTTTGCAGCATCAGCAGCTGCCTTGTTCTTCAGAGCATCTCCTAGCTTTTCAGTCACAACCCATTCGTTCACTCGACCCGCTTCGAATAAACCGATTAGAGCTGCTTTCGTGCGGTGCAACGACATCACGTTCTCGAAAAGGATCCAGTAGAACAGAAGGTGAATCGACCTGCATTTTGCATAGCAAGGATTCAACATGAATGTAACGACCCTAGATTTCTACTCACCTAGAATCACTATTATCATAGCGCAATCCTTTCTATATGTGAAAATAACTATTAAACATAAACTTTTTCGTAAAACATAAACTTCATCTTAAAACACGGTTCATGATATGTATACGGTAACGACCCTAGATTAAGGAGATAAAGAACAAAACTTGGAGTTCCCACTAAGAGTTCAAAATGTAACAACCCTAGATTTCTACTTACCTACCGTCACTACAATCATCATAGCGAAAGGCGTAATCCTTTCTATGCGGAAATAACGTTTAAACATAAACTTTATCTTAAAATACTGTTCATGATATGTATACGGTAGCAACCCGGATTAAGGAGAAAAAGAACAAACCTTGGGGTTCCGACCGAGTTCAAAATGGTGATGACGGAAGGAATGTAAACAGCTCCCCAAATTGGTACATACACTTCAGGAACCAAAATGGTGAGGGGAAGAACAACACAGTAGAAGAAGAAAGTAACCATATGGGCAATGATCTTCCGGACAAAGAAGAAACTGTAGATCACATAAACTTTCTTCCAGAATTTCACTTTCTGCAACAACAACAAAACAACAATCCATTACTAAAACCGACCATTTTACTGTCTCAAAACCTTAAAAACTTTCGGATTTAACGATGATTTGATGAAGTATAAGACCTTGTTTCTGACAATTTCCATGACCATTTTGCGGAAAAGATTGGCAGGGCCACAAGACCATCGATGCTGCTGGAAACGGAAGGCCTTGAAAGTACTAGGAAGCTCACTTTTTACCTGAACACAGCAACAAATTCATAGTTTAGTCAGCTAATCCGACAGCAAATGGACAAGAAACAGGACATGTTCTTTAATCTCACCTGCAGGTCACCTAAGTAGACAAATTTCCACCCTCTAAGACTAGCTCGGACGGCAAGGTCCATGTCTTCCACGGTGGTCCTGTCCTTCCACCCACCTGCCTCATTGATTGCAGCAATTCTCCACACTCCAGCAGTTCCTACAATCAATGGATGTTAATTTTCGTATTAACGATCTAAACCCATTAACAAAATACGCTTAATTGTAAATATTATTAGATGAAAGTCCCACATCGACTAATTTAGGGAATGATCGTGGGTTTATAATCAAAGAATGCTATTTCCATTGGTCTGAGGCTGTGTGGGAAAACCCAATACAAAGCCATGAGAGTTCATGCTCGGACAATATCATACTATTGTAGAGAGTCGTGTTGATCTAACAAATACATGAGGGGAGTATTAATACCATTGAAGCCAAAGAAGGCATGGGTAGCAGACCCAACTTCTTGCTCCACTGTGAAATGGTAATCCAATGACATCTCTTGCATTCTTGTCAGCAGGCACTCATTTGCATTCACTGTTCAAATAATTAAAATTAAAAAAAAATTAGATAATAATTATAATAATAATTAAAAATAAAGGAACTGTTTTAGAAGCAGGCCACGTGGAGGGGTGTGCCACACACTGAGGAAGCTTCATGTGAGGGATGAGTTGGCAAGTTTTGATTAGTTAATTTAGGAAATTGATTTACAAAATTCCTGTTTTACCCCTAACGTGATCACTGAAAAGAAAGTGCCACGTCATCCAGAGGCAGACAAACTTCAATGAGGCCTACCCATAACGTGCTGATTGGACTGTACAAATCACTTTAAATACCCAAATAAATAAAAACTCCTTATTTATTTTTGTGGTAAAGCCACGTGGAGAGGAGGAGGAAACTTTTTGCAAATGACAATAATACCCCTACGTTATTTTCT
>NW_019647027.1:0-5867 GCF_002806865.2 Cucurbita pepo subsp. pepo
TTTTAACTTCCTCTAAATTCATACAAAAAAGAGAAAGAATTATAAGATGGGGAATAAAAATGTAAAATCCAATACTCAATGGGATCCACTATTACATGATGTGTGAGAGTAAGCCTTGCCTTTAAATAAAGTGCAATGGAGGAGAGATTGGTAGCCATATCTATCTTTTATCTTTGTAAGGTTCTTCCAAGTAACTCAAGTGAATGGCTCTCCATGGAAAGTTGGAGACTCATGTAGAAATGAAGGCTTCAGCGGAAAAGTTTCATGAAATAATTCATAAAACGCCTCACCATCTTTCCAATATCTGTCCAGATAAAGTAAAAAGTTGCGAGTTATATGAAGGCGAATGGGGCAAAGTTGGCAGTATCCTCTATTGGCACTACTTTTTTGGTTTGTTAATCTATATTTGATACGTGGGAAGTTCTCACTTTTTATCTTTTACGAGTAATTTTAATCCTTCCCTTGATAATTTTAAAATATTTGAAGTTCTTTTGATCATTGATTTGTTTTTAGTTCAATGTTTTTTTACTTAATATAAGCTTATAAAACATTACTTCTACTCTTAGTTTTTTTTTTTTTTTTTTTTTTTTTTTGAAATTTAGTCGGAAAGTACATTTATGTCTTTAAAGAATGTGTGGTGAGATCCCACATTAGTTAGGAGGGAAACTAAACATTCTTTAGAAGGTGTGGAAACCTCCCTATAGTAGATACGTTTTAAAATCGTGAGACTGACGGCGATACATAACGTGCCAAAGCAGACACTATCTGCTAGTGGTGAGCTTGGGCTATTACCGTTGATATCAGAGCCAGACACCAGACAGTGTGCTAGTGAGGACGTTGTGTGTCACAATCACCTTTTACAAGCATGACCGTGACACTAGGTCTCAAAAGAGAGTGAATTGTGAGATCCCACATCGGTTGGAGTAGGGAAACTAAGCATTCTTTATAAGAATGTGGAAATCTCTCTCTAGTAGATGCATTTTAAAATGGTAGGCTTGGGCTATTATCGTTTGTATCAGAGCTAGTCACCAAACGGTGTGCTAGTGAGGATGTTGGTCCTCCAAAAAGAGTGAATTGTAAGATCCCACATCGGTGTGAAAACCTCTCCCCAGTGGAGACATTTTAAAATCTTGAAATCCTCTAAAAGAACAATATTTATGTAATTTTAAAGAATAAAAACAAGTTTATTAAAAAACTAGGTCTAATTGATTCTCGAACTCTAAATTTTGTATCATGAACATATCATAAACACAAACGTAAAGGCTAACAAACCTAACTCATAATTTAACCATTTTTATTTGATTAATAGAAGGGAAGGCTTGTGTGTCAAAGAGGGTAATAGAAGCTGTGGATGAGGAGAACAATTCATTAACGTGGAAAGAGATAGAAGGAGACCTTTCAAAGCACTACAAGAATTTCAGAATTAAAGTCCAATGTATCCCAAAGGATAAGGGAAGTGTGATTCACATTACTTTGGAATATGAGAAGCTGCATGAACAAATTCCAGATTCACATACTTTTCTTCAGCTTTGTGTTGATACCGCCAAAGACATTGATGCTCACCTCATGGGATATGATAACGAGGGTTCGTGTATAGCTGCTAAAGCATGAGCAACGTCTCTATCTCCACTCATAGCTCTTGGGTGGTGGTGCTATTACTATGTTATGGAATAATAATTGGCTATTACTATGTTGCTAATCTTAATTTTATACTTAAATAAACATATTATGTCGTGATGTAGCCTATTCTATGTATGCATTTGTCTCAGACCATGTAGCTCTGTTCTATGTGAAAAGGAAAAATAGTATGAATGAGATCCCACATCGGTTGAAGAGGAGAACGAAACATTTTATGTAAGAGGGTAAAAATCTCTCCCTAACAGACGTGTATTAAAATTGTGAGGCCGACGACGATATATAATGGGCTTAAACGGACAATATTTATTACCAATAGTTTTGGGCTATTTCACGTACAATTTAAGTTGTATTGATCGAATTTTTTGGGTCCATCAAAATATTCTTATTTAAAAATAGTTTGAATCACATATTCATAATTAGTTTTGAAAAACAAATATGCTAATGTTTATTTAGAAATAATTTAAAATATTATTGATCACATCATTCACAATGACCTAATTAATGGGATCTATTACTATAAAAACCATAACATTCATATGTGTCTCTTTGAAAGGGTGGAAACGGATGTAGAAATCCGAGCTTTAGCTTTAAAGTTTAAGGAAATATTTCATGAGAGGCCTCATCATATCTCCGATGTCTCCACCGACATAATACACGAGGTTGACCTACATGAGGGCAAATGGGGCAAAATTGGCTCGATCCTTGAAAATAACCTCACGATTTATAATTTATTTAGGTTAAGTCATTACATAATCTTGAACTCTTGACTTTTTATAAACATTTCAAAACTCGAACAACGTTTCGATGGAAACTAAAGCAGTTAAGGAGAAAGTGGAAAAAGTTGACGAAGAGAACAATTGCATCACTTTCACCGTCATTGAGGGAGACCTTTTGGAGCAATACAAGAGTTTCAAGTTTAAGATGCAATTTATTCCAAAGGTAAGGGAAGCGTAGTTCACTACTGTTTAGAATATGAAAAGCTTTATAACGAGATAGTGATAGGTCCCTGCAACATTTGTTTCATGTGCTTGCATTATGCATGACTCTCCATAATGGGGTTACTTACTAACTATTCTTTGAAATATTCAGGTCATGTGCGACATCATTTTTCAGGTAAAGACAAGACGCTCATGTACGATTGATAGTGACATCGCATTGTAAAGACCATGACACGTGCACAGAATAGAAACATTATTGATGAGGTAGAATAATTGGTAGCTTTATTTATTTGAAAATAAATAAAAGACATGCATTATTATGAAAAAATAAAGTCATTTTGAAAATAATGGTCCATTCATAAATAAAACTAATTTATATTTATATTTGAAGACGTTGACGTAGTAAATGTAAATTTAAATAAAATAATGCAAAAGTCTCGATTAAATCTGATAGCTACTGCACTAAATATAAATGCAACTATCCTAGTTTTGCTTCTATAGTCTTCGTAGCGATATTGTCATCGTACATGGGCGTCTTACCTTTACCTAAAAAAAGTAACACGTAGCTTAAATATTTAAAAATATTGAGTAAATAGCTCTAAAAATACTGAGTAAATAGCTCTACTATTGAGGTTGAAAAATGCAAACACAAGCAATGATGATGAGATGTATCTTTTTATAAGAACATCCTCGACTTGAGCTCTGCTTTCTAGTCTTAACAAGGTTGGATGTATAATACTTTTCTACACATGGTCCACGCATGCATGCATGAACCCACTAGGCAGACTCGTATACGTATGCCATGAGCTTGGCTGGTCAGACTAGTGCATACTCACGTTGTCAGATGCCACGGAGGGAAAGGGTCCACATAATTCATGGCAACATAAATATCGTAATGTACATATCCGTACTAATTATAACGAGAAAATATCTCGATGCTCATGACATAAAACACAAGCAATGATGGTGAGATGTATCTTTTTATAAGAACATCCTGGACTTGAGCTCTGCTTTCTAGTATGAACAAGGTTGGATGTATAATACTTCTCTACACATGGTCCACGCATTGCATGCATGAACCCACTTGGCAGACTCATATACGTATGCCATGAGCTTGGCTGGTCAGACTAGTGCATACTCACGTTGTCAGATGCCACGGAGGGAAAGGGTCCACATAGTTCATAGCAACATAAATATCGTAATGTACATATTCGTACTAATTATAACGAGAAAATATCTCGATATTCATGACATATAAAATGCATAAAATCACATATCACCAAAACATGACATGTAATACGACATAATGTATATCATAGCATAAACATAACATATCACATGTTAAACTATGAATGTCATCCATTGTTATATAATGTATGAGAGTAAGCCTTACCTTTAAATGAAGGGTAAGAGAGGAGGGAAGTTTGGTAGCATTATAGAAATTAAGGCTTGAATTGAAAAGTTTCATAACATAATTCATCAAAAACTTCGCCATATATGCAATATCTCTTCAGATAAATTACAAAGTTGCGAGTTACATGAAGGCGAATGGAGCAAAAAGTTGGTCCCATCATTTATTTCAACTACGTTCATGGTTTGTTTATTTATATTTGATCAGTTCGAACTTATAAACACTATCTTTGCTCTTCTATTCTTTTAGTTTAACTCTTACCTATATTTAAAAAACTTGCCTTTCAAAATCTCTATTTTGTTAGACATTTGGTCTAAAAGCATATTTGTATTTTTAAAACATATGAGAAGGTCACCCGAAAATGGTGAGAAACGAAGTATAATTTTTAAAAATGGAAAAAGATTATTAAACCCGGTTTAATCGATTTTTGAATTTTCAATTTTGTGCTGGTAGCTAAACCGTGAATTTTATATATAAAAAAAAAGAAAAAAAAAAGGTTAAGAGCATTCAAATATGGATGGAATATTAAAAATTGTTTTAAAGATTAAGAATCAATTGGATATGAAATAAACAAAATTTTGAATATATGAGATAATTGTAAAAGTTGAAGAACTAAATAGACAAAAACCTACAAGTTTAAAGTAACGACCCATGCCAGGATTCAGATCAGAATTCGAAATTTGTATTCGGCACCTGATGATCCCGATATTCTCCTGCGACATTGTCATGTTACTTACTTCTCTCTTCTAAGAGTAAAAATTATCCTCACAAATCAATACGAGTCATTTCAACATATTTTGTCCTCATTTACATGCATCTCACAAAAATTTCTAAAGGGTCACTCAATATAAAATTACTCTAAATAAAACACGCTTAACTATGGAGCTCCTATGATCGAGGCACCGAAAAGGAACGTGCACCTTATTGTTATAAGTAATAACTTTCATTTCATTTAAGTCTAATTTCTTAGTCATCCTATTTTCAGAATCCCTTTCATTTTGATGTAGATTTGGTTTATTCATGTGACCATTTTTTTTTAATCAATATTGCATTTATGTTATATTTAACAATGTTTTGTGGTTTAAACCGGTATAGATGGGAAGGCTTGTTTGGCAAAGAACCTAATTGAAGATGTTAATGAGGAGAACAATTCATTCACTTGGAAAGAGTTAGAGGGAGACCATTTATTGATATCAACAAAGACATTGTTGATATCGCCAAAGACATTGATGCTTACCTCATGGGAGACAATAATGAAGGTTCATTTGTAAGTGCTTACGCATGAGCAACAAGTCTTTCTCGAAACCCATTGCTAGGGTGGTGCTGTTACTACTATTTAAAAAAGAAATTCACTTTCAAATCTCAACGTCTAAGCTCAAGTTTGAAATAATAATGTATAACCCTAGCCTTAATTAAGTTTTATAGTGGTTGTTTAATTGTATCATATTATTATTCATACCCACGTAACCAAAGTAGTATTAAAGCATAAGAAAAACGAGAAAAAGTGAAATCCAAATTCGACACCTGATGGATCCGACATTCTCCTGCATTCTTTGCAACATGGTTACGCTACTTACTCCTTGCTTCTAAGAGTAAAGACAATCCCCACAGACAAACACGAGTCATTTTATCATATTTTATCTTCACTCACATGCATGTTAGGAAAATGAAAAATTCCCATAAAGTAATCCAACACAAAATTACTCAAAACAAAATATGTTTAATTTTGAAGTTCCTAAAATTGAGCAACTGAGAAGTAAGGTGCAAATTGTTGGTATAAGTAATAACTTTTAATTCTTTTAAGTCTTTATTAATTATCCTACTTTCAAAATCGCTCTCATTCAGGTGTGGTTTGAATTCATTTATGTACCTCGCCTTTT
>NW_019647027.1:6664-9123 GCF_002806865.2 Cucurbita pepo subsp. pepo
ACCAGACAGTGTGCTAGTGAGGACGTTGTGTGTCACAATCACCTTTTACAAGCATGACCGTGACACTAGGTCTCAAAAGAGAGTGAATTGTGAGATCCCACATCGGTTGGAGTAGGGAAACTAAGCCTTCTTTATAAGAATGTGGAAATCTCTCTCTAGTAGATGCATTTTAAAATGGTAGGCTTGGGCTATTATCGTTTGTATCAGAGCTAGTCACCAAACGGTGTGCTAGTGAGGATGTTGGTCCTCCAAAAAGAGTGAATTGTAAGATCCCACATCGGTGTGAAAACCTCTCCGCAGTGGAGACATTTTAAAATCTTGAAATCCTCTAAAAGAACAATATTTATGTAATTTTAAAGAATAAAAACAAGTTTATTAAAAAACTAGGTCTAATTGATTCTCGAACTCTAAATTTTGTATCATGAACATATCATAAACACAAACGTAAAGGCTAACAAACCTAACTCATAATTTAACCATTTTTATTTGATTAATAGAAGGGAAGGCTTGTGTGTCAAAGAGGGTAATAGAAGCTGTGGATGAGGAGAACAATTCATTAACGTGGAAAGAGATAGAAGGAGACCTTTCAAAGCACTACAAGAATTTCAGAATTAAAGTCCAATGTATCCCAAAGGATAAGGGAAGTGTGATTCACATTACTTTGGAATATGAGAAGCTGCATGAACAAATTCCAGATTCACATACTTTTCTTCAGCTTTGTGTTGATACCGCCAAAGACATTGATGCTCACCTCATGGGATATGATAACGAGGGTTCGTGTATAGCTGCTAAAGCATGAGCAACGTCTCTATCTCCACTCATAGCTCTTGGGTGGTGGTGCTATTACTATGTTATGGAATAATAATTGGCTATTACTATGTTGCTAATCTTAATTTTATACTTAAATAAACATATTATGTCGTGATGTAGCCTATTCTATGTATGCATTTGTCTCAGACCATGTAGCTCTGTTCTATGTGAAAAGGAAAAATAGTATGAATGAGATCCCACATCGGTTGAAGAGGAGAACGAAACATTTTATGTAAGAGGGTAAAAATCTCTCCCTAACAGACGTGTATTAAAATTGTGAGGCCGACGACGATATATAATGGGCTTAAACGGACAATATTTATTACCAATAGTTTTGGGCTATTTCACGTACAATTTAAGTTGTATTGATCGAATTTTTTGGGTCCATCAAAATATTCTTATTTAAAAATAGTTTGAATCACATATTCATAATTAGTTTTGAAAAACAAATATGCTAATGTTTATTTAGAAATAATTTAAAATATTATTGATCACATCATTCACAATGACCTAATTAATGGGATCTATTACTATAAAAACCATAACATTCATATGTGTCTCTTTGAAAGGGTGGAAACGGATGTAGAAATCCGAGCTTTAGCTTTAAAGTTTAAGGAAATATTTCATGAGAGGCCTCATCATATCTCCGATGTCTCCACCGACATAATACACGAGGTTGACCTACATGAGGGCAAATGGGGCAAAATTGGCTCGATCCTTGAAAATAACCTCACGATTTATAATTTATTTAGGTTAAGTCATTACATAATCTTGAACTCTTGACTTTTTATAAACATTTCAAAACTCGAACAACGTTTCGATGGAAACTAAAGCAGTTAAGGAGAAAGTGGAAAAAGTTGACGAAGAGAACAATTGCATCACTTTCACCGTCATTGAGGGAGACCTTTTGGAGCAATACAAGAGTTTCAAGTTTAAGATGCAATTTATTCCAAAGGTAAGGGAAGCGTAGTTCACTACTGTTTAGAATATGAAAAGCTTTATAACGAGATAGTGATAGGTCCCTGCAACATTTGTTTCATGTGCTTGCATTATGCATGACTCTCCATAATGGGGTTACTTACTAACTATTCTTTGAAATATTCAGGTCATGTGCGACATCATTTTTCAGGTAAAGACAAGACGCTCATGTACGATTGATAGTGACATCGCATTGTAAAGACCATGACACGTGCACAGAATAGAAACATTATTGATGAGGTAGAATAATTGGTAGCTTTATTTATTTGAAAATAAATAAAAGACATCCATAATTATGCAAAAAAAAAGTAATTTTGAAAATAATGATGGCTACTACATCATCCATCCATAAAAAGAACTCATTTATATTTATATTACAGGACCTCTTTTCATATATATTAGAGGACCATTTTTTAAGATATGATTCTTTGTTTGTGTTGGGTAAGGCTTAGCCAAAAGGGAAAGGCTCCGCATAGTTCATGGCGACATAAATATCGTAAGGTACGTGTTCGTATTAATCATAACGAGGAAGTATTTCGATGCTCATGACATATAAAATGCATGAGGTCACATATCATCAAAACATGACATCCTTATTATACAAGTTATACCTCCATTCTTTTCGTGACATAGTATTCCTATGAGACATACAAACATAATACTTGTCATAT
>NW_019647027.1:9747-11581 GCF_002806865.2 Cucurbita pepo subsp. pepo
AAAATAAAAAAATAAAAAATAAAATAAAATAAATAAATAAAAACTTAACTTTATACATTAGTATTTAAAATCTCAACGTTTAAGCTCTCCATAATGCATCATTAAAAGACAATTATAGAAAATAGAAGGTTGGAATTAATAATGTATAACCTACTACATTATAACCCTAGCCTTAATTAAGTCTTATAGTGGTTGTTTAATTATATCATATTGTTGGAATACCCACGTAACCAAAGTAGTGTTATAGCATAATAACCATTGCAATTCATATTTTAATTATTCCTTAGTTTAAAGATGAAAACTATGCCCATACACTAACACGAGTTATTTCAGTATATTTTATCTTTACTCACATGCATCTTAAAAAAATGAAAATTTTCGAGGAGGTCATCGAACATAAAATTGCTCAAAGCAAAACATGTTTAACTATGAAGTTTCTATAATTGAGCAACAGACAAAAAAGAAAGAAAAAAAAAAACGGCACCTTGTTCATATAAGCAGTAACTTTGAATTTTTTGATTTTCTTAGTTATCATATTTTCTCATGTTCGAGTGTGGTTTCAATTCGTTTTTGTACTTCATCTTTACTTGGTCACATTTTTTAAGTTTAAAAATATAATTGAAACTTATTTTACAAAGTTTAAAAAAAAAAAATAATAATTATAAAATAGAGGATAAAAATGTAAAATTCAACTCCCAATAGATCCAATATTGCATCATGTGTGAGAGTAAGCTTTGTCTTTAAATAGCAATATCCTTATCGTTGTTGGGTTACAATTTGAGCAACTTGTTCTTCCAAGTAAAAAACTCAATGCTATGGCTCTCTATGGGAAATTGGAGACTGAAGTAGAAGTGAACGCTTCAGTTGAAAAGTTTCATGAATAAAACCTTCACCATATGTCCAACATCTCTCCCGATAAAATACAAAGCATCGAGTTACATGAAGGCGAATGGGGCAAAGTTGGCACCATCTTCTATTGACACTACTTTCATGGTTTGTTCATTTATATTTCTATGGGTTCGAAACTTCTTGTTTTTTTTAATCGTTTATGAGTTAATTTATAATTTTAATCTTTATAAACTTTTTAATTTGTTTAATAGATTTTTTAATTTTTTAATTTTATTTACAATAAGTCATCAAAATCTTAAAATATTTAAAGATTTCTTTGATCATCCTTTTGTTTCTAGTTTAATGCTTTTTTAATATAAACATTATTTATACTNTGTTTCTAGTTTAATGCTTTTTTAATATAAACATTATTTATACTCTTGGTTTTTTTTTTTTTTTTTGAAATCTAGTGGGAAACTATACTTGTATTTTAAAGAATATGTTGTGAAATCTCAGGTTGGTTGGAGATAAAGGAACGAAAGATTCTTGTAAGGGTGTGGAAATCTCTAATTAGTAGAAGCGTTTTAAAATTATGAGACTCATGACGATAGGTAATGGTTCTCAAACTCTACCTCTAAATTTTGTGTAAGTAACTCACCCAAAATTTTAAAAAACATAGAGTAGATTTTGAGAGTTGAGTTATCTAATAAAGACATGGGAAAGTTTAAAAATCTATTTAATACTTTTTACCGGTTATAAATTAAAAATTCTTGAACACAAGAACTCAACCTATCCGCTAAGCAAATATTGACATTTTTAGGTTTTTCGTTTTGAGCTTCCCCTGAATAATTTTTAGACCCTTACAAAGAATGTTTCGTTCCCCTCTCCAACTGATATGGGATTTCACAATCCACCCCATTTGAGTCTCAGCAAGAATGCTGACATTTGTTCTCTTTTACATAATTAGACATTTTCAAGAGATAAAACGACAAAATAAACACAAACT
>NW_019647028.1:0-11535 GCF_002806865.2 Cucurbita pepo subsp. pepo
TTAATCTTGGATCGTTGGAGCCCATGATCTATAGGTCCATTAGATCCCTCTGCTAGCTTATATCGGACTAAACCATAGAACAGTGTGACGAGTGAGTTCGAAGTGTTCGAATTCAAGTTAGGGAATATGCGCTACATATATATACAATATATTTAACCGCATTTTTATTTTATTTATGAATTAAACAAAGAATCTAAGATATTTAAATAAGATTTAACTATTTTAATCAAATATGTGTCCGAATTGATTGGAATTGACATTTGAATTAATATTAAATATTAATTGAAAAGTTTAATTAATCATTTAATATTACTTTAATTTGAAAATAATTATTCAAATTAATTGTTCAATTAAAATGAAGAAAGTCAAAAGGTTGACTTCATTTAATGGAAAAATACATGTTTGAGTTAGTGGAATTTTGAGGTGTCAAAATTTTGTTCAACCAAACTTGCATGCTTGCCAAAAAAAAAACCCCACAATTTGAGTGTCAAAATTTGGTTAACTCAAATTTACATGCTTGCCACATAATCCCAAACATTTAGTAGAATTTTGAGTGTCAAAATTGAGTGATCTCAAATTTGGATGAATATCCAAACATGACTCTATAAATAGAGTGATCAAGGTACATGGAACTTCTCTCTTCTAAAAACCTTGAGAAAAACTCTCACAAACTCTCCCCTCATATATACTAAATCTCTCCCAAGTTTAGTCACACACCGAATTCCACAATCTCGTTCTAAGGCCGGAAAATAGTGGAGAAGACACTAGTGGTGGTTCGAAATCGGTTCGTGAGGAAAAAGAAATTTGAACTACAAAATGTTAGTACTCAAAGATCTTGAGTTTTAATAATTATGAACATGCTAGTTATTTACTATAATTGATGTTCTAAGAGTGCCTAAGATCCAAATTGCTTCCGCATGTGTTATATTAATTCCATCATTGCCTGCCTTGTTCCTGAAGATATTCGACAGAAATAGAGCCTTGTTGATGAAGGTAAAACAATTTTATAACCACCTCTAAAAGATAATGTTGGAGACAAGTAAACCCATCTCTCTATTGACAAAACTCGCATACCTAACATTTCTATGGCATGCCTTTGGCACATGACCTTTCACGCACTCAAAATGGGGAGAGAGAATAGGATGGTACAAGGCTACCCAAAATCATACACCCGAACCAACTATGTGAAAGCTTCCTAGCTCCAAACAAGCAAGACTATCATTCCCAGCTCAAACCAGTTGTCGTACTAAGTGATCAATACAACTAATTCATGCAGATTTATGCAGCTCAATCACTTAATCATCGATTGCTAGAAACAAGTATTTTCTCTTGTTTGTTGACAATTATAGTTGTTGGATGTTTACATGCTAAAAAGGAGAGATATTACGTGCATTCAAGAAGTTCAAAAGACTCGTTGAAAGCGGGTTTGATCATAAACTAAAAACCTTTGTCAAGTTAAGAGTTTGAGTCCTCACCGTACACTCTACAACAAAATGGTGTGGTTGAACGAACAAACCGTACCATATTGAACATTGCAAGAAACTTGCTCAAAGCACTCAAGTCCAACTGATTTTTTGGAGCAAGGTAATAGGACAAGTAGTATATCTTCTAAACTGTTTACCAGCATAAGTGCTGGACACTCGCACCCCCTATGAAGCATGGTTCGGTAAGATGCCTCACTTCGAGCATCCATGAGTCTTGGGTTGTAAAGCACATGTTAAGACAACAAAGACATATATAAAAAATCTTGATGACAAAAGCCAAAAGATGATGCATTTTGTCATAGAAGATGGGACCATGGACATAGATTGTATGATCTACAACATGAGAAAATTCATATAAGTAGAGATGTCATATTTGAAGAAGAGAAGAAGCGAGATTAGTGCAGCGTCAGCAATAACACACAGATTGTTACACAGTTCATTATTCTGGAAGACGAGTCAGACGTGATAGACCTAGAAAATGCACTGATAGTGACATCAGCAAATCTCCACATCTCATCACGAGCAACACGGAAAGACGTGATGAATTTTCTAGAACAAGAGAGCTTTGGTGAAAGCACAGGAGGATCCACAAGAGAGGGTGGATCAAAGAAGTTTTGTTCTCTGGCTGACATTTATGTAGGTACACTTGAATTAAAATTGGATCTCAACGAGTTAGTATTGCTCGCAACCAAGGATTTGACAACATACCATGAGGCAGCAACTGAGACAACGTGGCAAGAGGCCATGCAAAAGGAGCTTGAAGTCATTGAGAAGAACAAGACATGGACACTCACTAACTTACCATTCATACACAAGCCTATCAGTTTCAAGTGGGTGTTTAAGATGAAAAAGAATTGTGAAGAAAATATCATCAAGCATAAAGAAAGACTCGTGGCAATGAGATACTTTCAGCGGTAAGAAGTTGATTTTAAGGAGGTTTTCGCACCTATGGATAGACTCGACAATGTAAGCCTGATTCTTGCCCTCGCAACTCAACACCGATGAGAGGTCCATCACTTAGGCGCAAATCAATGTTCCTAAATGGTGACCTCTAAGAAGAAGTGTACGTTGCCCATTCTGAAGGCTTCGTCCTCAAAATCGAAGAGCACAAAGCGTACAAGTTGTCAAAGACCCTCTACATTTTACGGCAAGCACCGAAGGCATGGATCATATGTGTGGACAAGAGCTTAAAGAGTCTAAATTTCATGAAATTATCACAAGAACAAACATTGTATACAAGAAACAATGGAGTTGGAACACTCATACTTGATCGTCACTGGTACAAGTGAGTGTTAGGATTATATTTGATTTGGATTGGATTTGATTATTTGTATTAGATTTGATTTAGTCATTTGAATTAGATTTAGTCATACCAGATTTAGTCCTATCGGATTTGATTATGTAACGGCTATATAATAACCAATTTTATTCTTCAATAGACAGTGAGATTTCTCCTAATTCTTCTGATCTTTCTAGTTTTCTTTTTCTGTTCCTAACATTTGGTATCAGAGTCATGCCCTAAACTAGTTAAAACTAGAAGCAGCAGTCTTCTACGTGTGTCATAATAAAAGTATGTCGATGGAGAGTCCAGTTGTGCAGTCTGCTGAAGGAAGGAGTCAAGGTCGTGGAAGCTTTAGAGGTAGAGGAAGGGGACGAGGCAGACAAACCTTAAACAAGGCCACAGTGGAATGAGACAAACTATGCAGAGACTCAAGAAGAGATGTCGTCGATGACTTACGTGAATATAAATAAGGCCAATAGAGAAGATATGTGGTTCCTTGATTCGGGATGTAGCAATCATATGTGTGGGAAGAAGGAATATTTTTCTGATTTTGATGGAAGTTTCAGAGATTCAGTGAAGCTGGGCAACAACTCAAGCATGGTTGTAATGGGAAAGGGTAATGTACGGCTCCAAGTGAATGGAATCATACTGATATTCACAGAAGTGTTCTATGTGCCAAAGCTGAAGAACAATCTGTTGAGTATTGGGAAATTGCAAGCAAATGGACTTAGCATTTTGTTTCAAAATGGAACATGCAAGGTTTTCATCCTGAGAGAGGCTTAATCATGGAGACAAAGATGTCTTTGAATCGAATGTTCATATTGCATGCTATATCTCAGCCTGTAGCAGCCGTTCAAACTCAATTGAAACTTATGGGGAGAAATGGTTCAAGATCTATGTCGTACACTCACCGCTCCAATTCCTATCGCCATAGTCGGAGAAGCATAAGATACCCAAGTCCTTCCCCCTATCATTCCACTACCCGTCCCAGGAGAAGCAGCCGTTCAAGTTTCCTCAGCCGCCAACGCAGAAAGAAGTTTAAGAAAGAGGAAGAAGAGAAGAAAAGGAGTGAAGCAGAGTTGAAGAAGTTAGAAGAAGATGCAGCTAGGAGGATGGAAGAACTAATTCAGAAGAATGTTGAAGAAATGTTAAACTCTGAAGAGACTAAATTAGAAATACAGGGGCGAATAGAGGAAGGTCCCAAGAAGTTGTTTGATGATGTTGATGTGCAGCTTGAGAAAGAGAAAGAAGTCGCTCTTACTGCTACAAGACAAAAAGAAGAACAAGCTCGAAAAGAGAGAGAAGAGATAGATAAAATGCTGGAAGAGAATAGAAGAAGGGTAGAAAAAGCTCAGCGACAATTAGTTCTGGAGCTGCAACGGAAGGAAGAAGAACAATATTGTGAGCTCAAGTTGANGGGACATTTGAAGGGTAGTGGAGAGTAACTTAAGACCACTAACTTTTTCATACTGCATCCCTTGGAAATTAAGAAGCTTTGAGTGCAGGTTTTAGACTATGCCGCTTGGAATGTAAGAAGCTTTGGGTAAAGATTTCAGACTCTATTGCATGGAATGCATGAAACTTGGACATAAGTTCAGAGTGTCACTTGGAACGCATGAAGTTTTGGATTCAGGTTGTCATGTTCACGTTTTATACTGTAAATCCTAGGGAAAATGTCTTTGAGAACAAAACCAAAACCAAAACTAAGGACAAGTACAAAAATCAAGAGAAAGAACTTATAATCAAGAATAAAAACTAGAACAACATCAAAATCCAAGTTTTCATAACTCTTAGAGCTAAGGTCCTTAGATCTGAACCAAGGTTAAGAACACGGATCAATGTCTTTGAGATAAACCATGAAAAGAACTCATAACTAGAGAATGGAACTTAAGGAGCTAAGTTCTCAAGACAAAAATAAAAACCTAACAAGTAAAAAGTGTAGGAGATGGTAGATGAGGAAAGTAGATCTGGAGCAGGCACCATAGAGAAGCAACACCCGTAGAAATTTTTTCTCTGCATTAAACCTCAATGCCTCAAACTTATTTCTTGTAACAGTCGAGTCCCAACGAAGAATAAAATATCCAAGTATAATGTCTTTAGAGGTATTTTCCACAAGATTCGTGAAAAATTTCGGAGGTTATTCATATAAAAAATGGATGTTCTAACGTGCATAAAAAATGGTGAAATTTATCTTTTGAGACCATCTTTAGACTTAGTTCTTTTTTATTCAAGTTACTTCCCGAAACCAAGTTATGTAGAAAAAGTTATTAAAATTCAGAAAAATTATTTCACCAACTTCGCGGACTCATGTCAAGCAAAGGGGCGGTGAGTGCGTCCGGCAACCCATAGGACATGTGTCAAGCAGTTGCTGTAAACACGAGTCGACTAATGATGGAAATACGCGTTGCATTTTATGGATCAATCCGACCCAATCCATCATCGTTGGTCCAATCTGTTTCACCAACCCGTCTCCATAACTCCAATCTGCCAGTCTGACCCGATCCGTTTCTGCTTGTCCGATTTGCTCTGCCACATGTCGTGATGACAAAATCAAGGGAAAAACCTTATATCCAGCGTAGAACCAACGTTAGATATAGGGGTCAAATGGACGAATCACTGCCGCCACGTGTCCAGCCAAGGATGAGCGTCTCCCTCCCCTCAAGCACATCTATACGTGCATATTGGGAGCCCTCCTAGAGCGTGGAAGTGTGTGTTGTGCGTGTAGATTTTTTGTTTCGCTCTATTCCACCTCCATTTGACTTTCACTCTCATTTCCATATTAACTTTATTTTGACTAGGACCTACCAAAGAATTTTGAGGAGATTTTGAGCTCTTAACATGCGAAACGTAGCACAGGAAGACATGAGTCATCCAAGTAAGTAGCCACAAAGACTTTAGACTAGTAACTTGTAGGGATCGCTAGGACGTGCTAGCATGTGATCATTCCTTTGCTTAGATGGTTAGAAAAGGCATGTTAAGGACTTTAGAATGACATTTTTTGATAAGTATGTACTGTATGTGTGAGATTCCACATCGATTGGGGAGGACAACAAAACATTCTTTATAAGAGTCTGGAAACATCCATCTAGCAGACGCGTTTTAAAAACCTTTAGAGGAAAGTTGAAAGAGAAAGCCCAAAGAGGACAATATCTGCTAGCGGTGTGCTTGAGCTGTTATAGTATGTGATACAAACCACGACCAAGAAATTTTCATACCACAAGATCCAATTACAAGGATGAGAGTCAAGAAGTTACAACAAGCTTATCACGTATATTCAAGCTATGGTGGGCTCGTGAAAGGAAATTTTGTTGAACTTAAAGATAGAGATGCATTAAATGCACTCTAATTAATGAACTCATAGTTGAATTTATGAAACTTAGTTCAAAGATGTTAAAGCCTTCTTTTCTTTTAGACATCACATTTTAGAATTGAAAAAAAAGAGATAAGTTTTTATCTTTCAAATTCATGTGTTTAGAACTTGCATGCGAGAGTCATTCAAGTGATATTAATCAAATCTCTTATGAAGTGATTTGAATCATCGGTTTAGAGATGAGGTAAGTTAATCATTGAAATTTGGGGCATTACACCTTAAGACAACATTTAACAAAAAAAAGTTAAAATTATTCTACAATCAATTTAGCTTACCTATAATATTTTTTCTAATTTCAAAATATGGCATCTAAATAGTCCCAACCATTTCTTTAATTTTGGGACCTTGCCAACTATAATACAATCCTTTTTTAGCCTTCACGATCACCCATCTTCAAAGTATATATACACCAATGCTCACATTTCTTCCTCTCAACTCTAATTCTCTCTCTCTCTTATTCACATCTACATCTCTATTTAAAAAACACAATATCTTCTTTTCATACTACATTCATCTGAACAGAGATGATACATAGAATGCAAAACGGGGTTGAAATGGCACCAATAATTCTCGTACCATATAAAAGGGTTTCAAGTTCTCCCAAATTAGAGACCATTGTTGAAGAAAGTTCGAAGAACTTTGAGGTTTTTCCAAATAGATGTTTATTTGTTCTTCCCATTTGTTTATCTTTTCTATACTATGTCCTTTTGTATAGACAATATTTATATTAGTTTATGTTTGAGTTACTCTCTTACTTTTCGTAGGGAGAGTTAACTTTTGTATTGACGATTGGTATCTTGTTTAGAAAACAATAGCAAGAATCTAAACAACAATTTTAATGCTCAAATTATTAAAATTTTTCCTTAAATTATTGTGCCTCATCTAAATATTTCTCCAAACGCATTAAATTTTTATTTACACCCAAATTATGAATGCAGCTGAAAAATGGTACTGGATTAACAAGTAAAAACATTAAAATATAAAGTAAACCAAAGCTTAACAAATTAATGACAATTTTGATTACCGTTTAGTAATATGAATGGACATGGCGGCCACAATAAGGAAAAAGAGAAGTTGTGGGCATAGTTGCAGTCATGGGCATGGCTGCGGTAGTGGCCATTGATGTAGTGGCAGAGGTCGTGACAATACCTTACAAATTCATTAAAATACCAACTCTTGGATGGCAAGAGTATGAACAAGTGTTACTCTGATAGAAAATACAACCACTATGTGGTAAAGTATTACAAGAAGAAGCACGATGAGGAGGCAAATCTCACACTCACACATGATCAAGAACCTTCTCACAAAAGGAGAATACGAAGTGGAGGCAAACATGTGGTACCTAGACAATAGAGCAAACAATCACATGACTAGAAATCAAGCAAAGTTCAAGAAGCTTGGTGCGAAGCTCATTAGAAACGTGAAGTTTTGCGACGAATCAATTGTATCGATCCAAGGCAAAGGATCCATCTTGTTCCAGTGCAAGAATGACAACCAACATCTACAGACCAAAGTAAGTTATATCCCAAGCTTGAAGAGTAATATTATCAGCCTTTGTTGGATGAGAAAAGAAGGTAGCAATTTGGAGTTACCTGTTGGGTTTTATATCCTAAAACTCATAGTTTGTAAACAAAAACATATTATATTTTCAATAAAGTTATTATTGATGTTTATTTAGTAAAGATGGTTATTGAATAAAGTGAATTTTACGATAATTAATCTAATTCAATAAACTAAGAACACTCACTATAGTATGATTATCTGAACTATATCTAGAGACATAAGAGTGGATCAAGTTCAAGTATATAGTCAAAATGATCTATAGTACAGGGATAAGGCTGACTTTTATATATGACATAAACAATGTTATCACTAAATTGTTCATGCAGGGGACATGTGTGTGGGGGCGTCCTATGCAATGAGTATTTGCATAAGATCGGATCATGAAGAAAATCACTCTCACTTTATAATATCGTTTACTGTTGAGACTAATTTTCTTTACATTCAATGACCTAGGTAACTCAATCTTAATCCTGATCTAACCATGAACTCCTGTTTATTCAGAATTATCCCTAAATTTGTATGGGTGAGAGTGGCTCGAGTTCGCCGACTCAATAGGCCTCCCATTTCAGAGGTAAGACTGGGTGTGGCTGGGGACATGGGGTGCAAGATGGAATTCACTCCTATCCACTTTTAGGGATAGAAGATAGGTAGTTCCCTTAAGTACTGACTCTAGGTCTTGAACAAGGGGCCCCACCCTCTCATTGCCCTGAGAGGGATTCGGTTTACTGGTTGGACCACAAACCAATTGTTCATTAGAGGATTAGTGGGACATAAAGGAACAAAAAGTAACTTTAGGGGTAAAACGGTAAATTGACTCAGCTCTAGTTACAAACAACCTGTGAAAGATCGACTTACTAATCATGGTTATATCAAATGGACAGAAATATATCTATAGTGAGGGGAGTGCAACTACTAGGCTATAGTGGAGTGTCCTAGTAGTTAACGAATGTTGGTTAACAAGGTTAATGAGTTTAACCGGTTAATCTTGGATCGTTGGAGCCCATGATCTATAGGTCCATTAGATCCCTCTGCTAGCTTATATCGGACTAAACCATAGAACAGTGTGACGAGTGAGTTCGAAGTGTTCGAATTCAAGTTAGGGAATATGCGCTACATATATATACAATATATTTAACCGCATTTTTATTTTATTTATGAATTAAACAAAGAATCTAAGATATTTAAATAAGATTTAACTATTTTAATCAAATATGTGTCCGAATTGATTGGAATTGACATTTGAATTAATATTAAATATTAATTGAAAAGTTTAATTAATCATTTAATATTACTTTAATTTGAAAATAATTATTCAAATTAATTGTTCAATTAAAATGAAGAAAGTCAAAAGGTTGACTTCATTTAATGGAAAAATACATGTTTGAGTTAGTGGAATTTTGAGGTGTCAAAATTTTGTTCAACCAAACTTGCATGCTTGCCAAAAAAAAAACCCCACAATTTGAGTGTCAAAATTTGGTTAACTCAAATTTACATGCTTGCCACATAATCCCAAACATTTAGTAGAATTTTGAGTGTCAAAATTGAGTGATCTCAAATTTGGATGAATATCCAAACATGACTCTATAAATAGAGTGATCAAGGTACATGGAACTTCTCTCTTCTAAAAACCTTGAGAAAAACTCTCACAAACTCTCCCCTCATATATACTAAATCTCTCCCAAGTTTAGTCACACACCGAATTCCACAATCTCGTTCTAAGGCCGGAAAATAGTGGAGAAGACACTAGTGGTGGTTCGAAATCGGTTCGTGAGGAAAAAGAAATTTGAACTACAAAATGTTAGTACTCAAAGATCTTGAGTTTTAATAATTATGAACATGCTAGTTATTTACTATAATTGATGTTCTAAGAGTGCCTAAGATCCAAATTGCTTCCGCATGTGTTATATTAATTCCATCATTGCCTGCCTTGTTCCTGAAGATATTCGACAGAAATAGAGCCTTGTTGATGAAGGTAAAACAATTTTATAACCACCTCTAAAAGATAATGTTGGAGACAAGTAAACCCATCTCTCTATTGACAAAACTCGCATACCTAACATTTCTATGGCATGCCTTTGGCACATGACCTTTCACGCACTCAAAATGGGGAGAGAGAATAGGATGGTACAAGGCTACCCAAAATCATACACCCGAACCAACTATGTGAACGTTTCCTAGTCTCCAAACAAGCAAGACTATCATTCCCAGCTCAAACCAGTTTTCATACTCAGTGATCACTACAACTAATTCATGTAGATTTATGCGGCTCAATCACTTTATCGTCGATTGCTAGAAACAAGTATTTTCTCTTGTTTGTTGACAATTATAGTTGTTGGATGTGGGTTTACATGCTAAAAAGGAGAGGTATTACGTGCATTCAAGAAGTTCAAAAGACTCGTTGAAAGCGGGTTTGATCACAAACTAAAAACCTTTGTCAAGTTAAGAGTTTGAGTCCTCACCGTACACTCTACAACAAAATGGTGTGGTTGAACGAACAAACCGTACCATATTGAACATTGCAAGAAACTTGCTCAAAGCACTCAAGTCCAACTGATTTTTTGGAGCAAGGTAATAGGACAAGTAGTATATCTTCTAAACTGTTTACCAGCATAAGTGCTGGACACTCGCACCCCCTATGAAGCATGGTTCGGTAAGATGCCTCACTTCGAGCATCCATGAGTCTTGGGTTGTAAAGCACATGTTAAGACAACAAAGACATATATAAAAAATCTTGATGACAAAAGCCAAAAGATGATGCATTTTGTCGTAGAAGATGGGACCAAGGACATAGATTGTATGATCTACAACATGAGAAAATTCATATAAATAGAGATGTCATATTCGAAGAAGAGAAGAAACGAGATTAATGCAGCGTCAGCGATAGAAACAGATAGTTACAAAGTTCATTATTCTGGAAGACGAGCGATTGAATTAATATTAAGTATTAATTAAATAGTTTAATTAATCCTTTAATATTACCTTAATTTGAAATTAATAATTCAAATTAATTGTTGAATTAAAATGAAAAAAAGTCAAAATGTTGACTTCATTTAATGGAAAAATACATGTACTGGAATTTTGAGGTGTCAAAATTTGGTTTAACCAAACTTGCATGCTTGTCAAATAAACCCCACAAATTTGAATATCAAAATTTGGTTAACTCAAACTTGCATGCTTGCCACGTAATCCAAACATTTGACTGGAATTTTGAATGTAAAAATTTGGTGATCTCAAATTTGCATGACCATGCAAATATGACTCTATAAATAGAGTGATCAAGGTACATGTCACTCCTCTCTTGGAAAAACCTTGAGAAAAACTCTCACAAATTCTCTCCTCATATATACTAAATCCCTCCCAAGTTTAGTCACACACCGGATTCCACAATCTCATTCTTAGGCCGGAGAATAGTGGAGAAGACACAAGTGGTGGTTCAAAACCGGTTCGTGAGGAAAAAGGAATTTGAACTACAAAAGGTTAGTACTCAAAGACCTTGAGTTTTAGTAGTTATGAACATGCTAGTTATTTACTATAATTGATGTTCTAAGAGTGCCTAAGATCCAAATTGCTTTCGCATGTGTTATATTAACTCCATTATTACCTGGCTTGTTCCTGAAAATATTCGACAGAAATGGAGCCTTGTTGATGAAGGTAAAACAATTTTATAGCCGCCTCTAAAAGATAATGTTGGAGACCAGTAAACCCACCTCTCTATTGACAAAACTCGTAGACCTACATGACCTTTCACGCACTCAAAATGAGGAGAGAGAATNTATTGACAAAACTCGTAGACCTACATGACCTTTCACGCACTCAAAATGAGGAGAGAGAATAGG
>NW_019647029.1:0-3807 GCF_002806865.2 Cucurbita pepo subsp. pepo
GGAAGCATTGGGCTTATGGGCTTAGTTTCTCAAGCCGTTTATGATGGAGGACGCCACGTGTTAGGGTATCATTGGCTCTCTCTCTCTCATCTCTCTCCCTCTCTCTCTCTCTCCGGTTTTATTGAATTTGGGTTTGTTTTGTTGCAGAGTGATCCCCAAATCCCTCATGCCCAGAGAGGTAATTTCACTTATTTATTTATTTATTTTGAGGCAAAAAAAAAATGTAATTAATTATTTTTTAAATTTATTATTTAATTTATTTTCAGATCACCGGAGAGACGATCGGAGAAGTAAGAGCTGTATCTGGAATGCACCAACGGAAAGCTGAGATGGCTCGTCATGCTGATGCATTTATTGCCTTACCTGGTACTTATACTTCTTACTATTTGCATTTCCACCCCATAATTTTCTTTATTTACAAAACATTCCCAATTACTGACAGGTGGCTACGGCACATTGGAAGAACTCTTGGAAGTCATCACTTGGGCTCAGTTGGGCATCCACGAAAAACCGGTAAAATTAATTAAATATATATATTTATTTATTTTAATTAAATTAAATTAAATTAAATTATAATTAAAATAAATATTTCAGGTGGGTTTGCTAAACGTGGATGGCTACTATAACTCGCTCTTATCATTCATTGACAAAGCAGTTGACGAAGGGTTCGTATCCCCAGCTGCCCGTAGCATAATAGTTGCTGCCCAAACTGCCCATGAGCTCATTTCCAAGCTAGAGGTATATATATATATATATATATTATTTTCAAAAGTTTCAATATAATTAATTATTTATAAATAATAAATTATGGGTCCCACACAATCATATAATCAGAGTCGAATTGTATTTGTGATCAGGAGTACGTGCCAAAGCATTGTGACGTGGCATCGAGGTTGAACTGGGAAATGGAACAACAATTAGGATATACTGTAAAGTCAGACATTGCTCGTTAGCTTTATTAGTAGCCACGTGTATAGATTAATCACCGTAGATCAAATCTGATCAAAGAGTTGCTTTGTAATATTTTATAATTTTTTTCCACTCGGATTAAAATAGGAAGCTAACTAAGTCAACAAGCAATTATGTAAGCGATCATATAATATTATTATTTTTTTCCTACCTTTGTGATAATATTAATTAGTAACTATATTATTATTAAATAAAAATTGATAATGATATAGAGATAAATACCGAGACATAATGCATAAACTAGTGGGATTTATTCATTAATTTAAATGAGTTTAATAATGGTTGTCACTTTCATTAGACTTGAAACTCTCTCACAAATTCAGCTATTGTCGTCAGTTTCACGGTTCTAAAATACGTTTGTTATGGAGAAATTTTCACATTTTGATGTGGGTTCTCAAGCCCACCGCTAATAGATGTTATCCGGTTTGACCTACTTACGTATCGTTGTCAGCCTCACGGTTTTAAAACACGTCTGTTAGGGAGAGCTTTCCACACTCCCTTGTATGAAATGCTTAGTTGCTCACTCCAATCAAAGCAGAATCTCAAAATCCACCCCCCTTCGGGGCTTAGCGTCATCACTGACACACCACCCGATGTTTGACCCTGATACCATTTATAACAACACAAGCCTATTGTTAACCTATATTGGGAGCTCAGCGTCCTTGCTGGCACACCACCTGATGTCTAACCTTGATACCATTTGTAACAGCACAAGCCCATTGTTAACCTATATTGTCTATTTTGACCCATTACATATCGTTACCATTTATATAGAATGCTTCGTTTCCTTCTCTAATCGATGTAGGTTCTCACAATCCACCCTCCTTGAAAGCCTAGTGCCCTCGCTGGCACACATTCCGGTGTGTGGGTCTAATATCATTTATAATAGCTCGAGCCCACTGCTAACAGATGTTATCCGCTTTGACCTGCTTACGTATTGCTGTCAGCCTCACTGTTTTAAGTACCGTTATCAGCCTCACTGTTTTAAAACATGTATGTTAGGGAGAGCTTTACACACACACCCTCTATACAGAATGCTTAGTTCCCCTCTCCAACTGATACAGAATCTCACAATCCACTCTCCTGGAGGCTCAGTGACCGATGTCTGGCTCTGATGTCATTTGTAACAACTCAAGCCCACTGCTAACCTTTATTGTTTGCTTTGGCCCATTATATATCGCTGTCAGTCTCACAATTTTAAAACGCGTTTGTAAGGGATAAGTTTCCACATCCTTAGATAGAATGCTTCGTTCCCCTCTCCAACCGATGAGAAATCTCACATTTATAATATAAGTGCTCGAGGTAGATTAACAGTAAGATCATATCTTGAATCTATCTATTTTTTTAGTTTTCAAAACTCGTCGTGAATTTTAAAAATATTTTCAAAGAGTTGATAACCAGTCTTATTTTTTACGAGCTAATGAATTTACAAAGTACGATGCGACAATTGCCTTTAGTTGTCCGAACCAACGTACATGAACAAATACAACAACGTCACGTCACGGTTCGCCTTTGTTGCAACGAATTATTGAAACCGAGACGACAGGTATTGTGGAGAGTACCAAAAAGGGTTAAAGGGACAGTAGTTAGTGGGAGTGACTGTAGGAGAAGATATAATTTGAATTAATCACATTACATTAAGATGAATATGTTTGAGAAAAGAGAAAGGGACAGAACAAGAAATGTCGTTGCTTTGGGACAAAGACATTGTACTAAAAAGAGGTTCACNGGGTCACAACCTACTCTCTTCATAGTAAGGTTGTGACACTCAGCGTCCTCGCTGACACACCACCCGATGTCTAACCTTGATACCATTTGTAACAGCACAAGCCCATTGTTAACCTATATTGTCTATTTTGACCCATTACATATCGTTACCATTTATATGGAATGATTCGTTTCCTTCTCTAATCGATATAGGTTCTCACAATCCACCCTCCTTGAGAGCCTAGTGCCCTCGCTGGCACACATTTCGGTGTGTGGGTTTGATATCATTTATAATAGCTCGAGCCCACTGCTAACAGATGTTATCCGCTTTGACCTGCTTACGTATTGCTGTCAGCCTCACTGTTTTAAAACATGTCTGTTAGGGAGAGTTTTACACACACACACACCCTCTATACGGAATGCTTAGTTCCCCTCTCCAACTAATGCAGAATCTCACAATCCACTCCCCTTGGGGGCTCAGTGTCCGATGTCTGGCTCTGATGTCATTTGTAACAACTCAAACCCACTGCTAACCTTTATTGTTTGCTTTGGCCCATTACGTATCGCTCTCAGTCTCACAGTTTTATAACGCGTCTATTAAAAAAAAGTTTCCACACCCTTAGATAGAATGTTTCGTTCCCCTTCCCAACCAATGTGAACTCTCACATTTATAATATGAGCGCTCGAGGTGGAGCAACAATAAGATCACCTCNTTTTTGTCGTGAATTTTAAAAATATTTTCAAAGAGTTGATAACCAGTCTTATTTTTTACGAGCTAATAAATTTACAAAGTACGATACGACAATTGCCTTTAGTTGTCCGACCCAACGTACATGAACAAATACAACAACATCACGTCACGGTTCGCCTTTGTTGCAACGAATTATTGAAACCGAGACGACAGGTATTGTGGAGAGTACCAAAAAGGGTTAAAGGGACAGAAGTAGTGGGAGTGACTGTAGGAGAAGATATAATTTGAATTAATCACATTACATTAAGATGGATATGTTTGAGAAAAGAGAAAGGGACAGAACAAAAAATGTCGTTGCTTTGGGACAAAGACATTGTACTAAAAAGAGGTTCACGTGGGCGTGGCTTTTGCTTCATAATTAAATTATTTACATAAAAAAT
>NW_019647029.1:10846-11517 GCF_002806865.2 Cucurbita pepo subsp. pepo
TTTTTTTTTTTTTTTTTCATTTCAATTTAAATCCACTTTTTAGAATAGTTATCTCTAACTGTTTCACTGAGTTTGTACATCAATTTATTTTTAAAAAAATATTTTTAATCATTTAAATTTATTTTTAAAACTATATTAAACACCTTTTCAGTAGTCATCATCTAAAAAAAGCATAGTGAAAATCAATTTTTAAAACAAAGGGGGCGAAAATGAAGATGAAAGATCGCTCAGAGGTGGAGAAACTAATTGCTTGAAAATTTATTAAGAGTTTTTTTAGGAAAAAAAATATTATATTAACTATTTCTTTATTTTATCTAGAAAAGAAACATTTTAGATGGATCTCTCAACTAATTCATAGCTTTTTTTTTTCTCTAAATTTTCTTCGCTTTAGTTTTTGAAAACAAAGTGTAGGAATATAATTGACCCATAAATCTTTTTCTTTTCACCCTCACAAAAATTAATCGACTTTAAAAAACTATGGTAGGAATCTAATTGACCATTCAAATTAATCTATTTGGTGTTCTCTATTATTAAAATTAACAAAAGAAAATAAACATTTTTTTTGTAAATAAAAAATAATAGTAAATAAACCTGATGAATCCGACTCCCCTCCCAGTTTTTTTTTTTTTTTTTTTTTTTTTTTTTTTTTTTTTTTTTTTTTTTTTTTTTTT
>NW_019647030.1:0-4122 GCF_002806865.2 Cucurbita pepo subsp. pepo
GATAAAACATTCCTTATAAGGGTGTGAAAACCTCTCCTTAAAATACGCGTTTTAAAATTGTAACGAGCTAAAACAGACAATATCTGTTAGCGGTAGGCTTGAGCTGTTAAAAATAGTATCAGAGCCAGACATCGGGCAGTGTACTAGAGAACGTTGGACCTTATGAGTAGATTGTAAGATCTCACACGGATTGAGAGAGGGGATGAAACATTCTTTATAAGGTGTGAGAGCAGACGCTGAGGTAGGCTTGGGCTATTACATGTAGTAAGCGATTTTTCTCACATTAAATTGCTTATGGTCAACGTCTTTCAATGGATACGTATAGATGCAAAATTGGACATGGTGAAATGCAACCGACACGGGTATAGACAAGCACGAGTTGATTGTAGCGAGAGATATAGGAGTTTTGAAGGTGATGATACCAAAAATTACAATTGGGTAACCACCTCTCGTGTCCCATTGTTTGGTGTAATTATATTAGGCATGATGAAAGCAAGTCTCTCATGTGAAGTTGGCATGCGTGCACCATTCTATGACAAAGGAAGCGCCAACTTGAAGCATTGGAGGGACACCCAATGGCCAATGCCATCATATATAGGATCTCATTCACTCGCTTGCACACCACCTTGTGTCCACTCTTTTCAGGGCTCAACGTCTTCGTTGGCACATTGCCCATTGTCTGACTCTGATACCATTTGTCCCACCGCTAGCAGATATCATCCTCTTTAGATTTTCCCTTTTTTACTTTCCCTCAAGATTTTTCAAACGTGTCTGCTATAGAGAGGTTTTCACACTCATATAAAGAATATTTTGTTCTCCTCTCGTGAGTTTCGTCATTATCCAAGCTCACTATATGGAATCTCATTCACTCTCTCTTCTATACGTATAAGTAGAGATCATAAACTTAAACGGGCCCGACAAGATAACAATTTAAAAATGTAAAATTGACGAAATCGTTACCGTTTAAAGAGAATTCAGTGTGTTCACTCCATGTATTTGTTTATGTTATCTTAAGCATGATATGTGGATATAATAAGATTCATAATTATATGGATAATTCATAATTGATATAATTATGAGAGAGAGGTTATAAAGCAAGCAACCGAATATTCATATTAATGGATCATATTCATATGTAGATAGCTCTTGTAGTTAGCTAAAAGAACATCATAATTGCACGACCACCTTTTCCGACATAACCATGCATTATGCTATAATTATGTGTTCAATTTAATGTTAATTTTACTGTACTCCCCAAAGATTACCCATCAAAATGACTCCAATTCCCGCGACATTACCATGTTATCTACTTATCTTGAAGTGATTTTACGAGTGAAAACTGTTCTCACACATTAATATTGGTTCTAACCCAGTGTCCTCGCTGCCACTCGTTCCTTTCTCCAATCGATGTGGGACTGCAACCAAATCCACCCCCATCAGGGCCCAGCAAGAAGGCACAATCCACTCCCTTCGGGACCCAGCGTTCTTATTGGCACACCACTTCATGTCTAATCCCCTTCCGGGAATAGCGAGAAGGCTGACACATCGTCCGGTGTCTGGCTCTGATACTATTTGTAACGACCCAGACTCACCGCTAGTAGATACCGTCTTCTTTGGGCTTTCCCTTTCGTGCTTCCCCTCAAACTTTAAAACGCGTCTACTATGCAAATGTTTCCACACTCTTATAAATGGTGGTTTGTTCTCCTCCCTAACCAATGTGGGACATCACAGATACCATTTGTAACCACCCAGATCCACCGCTAGCAGATATTGTCCTCTTTAGACTTTTCCTTTCCCTTTCGGGCTTCCCCTCGGGACTTTAAAATGCATCATGACTACATTGCAATGGATGTAAGGGAATGTTGGAGCGCATCCCAAATGAGTCGTTACAAGCTCCCATTCAAATGTAATATTGGTTTATTCGTGTATCCTTTTCAACGGAATTTATATATAGGAATATCGTTATATACTAAAATTAGACACTTTTATATTGGATACATTTTTCGATGTAATTAAGGATTAAATTGAGGAGTTGGACCAATTTTCCAAGGGGGGCCCACTTTATCGTGTTTTATAAATGAAATTAAGGGCTTTAAGTAAGGTATCTGCTGCAGCTGAAATAATCATGACACGATTTGGCAATGGAATTAAAATATATATATATATATATATATATATTTATTTATTTATTTATTTATTTATTTATTTATTATTGCCAAGATTTTGGGTGGGTTAACTATAATTAGGTCGATAAACACTTGATTACTAACAATTGCCAGCTGACTTTCCTCACTAATCGTTCTTTAAAATGCTTAATTATAATTAACAAACAAGTGTATTTTGGTTAATTATAACAAATAAAAACAATAATTACTCTCCCCAATATTCAACCCGAGTCTTTAGGTTGAGGTGGTCTAGTCGTGGTCTAGTCGTGGTCTAGTTATATCCTCTACCCGATAGTTATATGCTGTAAACCGTTGTGGTTGTTTTTTTGTTTGCATCACATATAACACCAATTTCAATCTCTCAAATCTTTCTTTCAAAACTCTTTATCGAAATCTCTCTGCCCCGTTTTCTAAACCTTGAATCCGGGCTAGAGACTCGAGCATACGTCGCTTGGCCGTAAGCGACGCAAGAATGAATTGGCTTAACTCACTTCTTATTAGAAAGTGAGTGCTGCACAATTGCATGCTGCCATCAAAAGTGCGATTGTGACGAGAGTCGCTAACTATATATCATATTAATAACTAAAATTTAATCATATATTCATAAGACACGCATCATTAATATCACTTTTAAACGTTAAATATTCATAACTTTTATAATATTTTAAATGTAGGGTAAGGTTGAGTTGGGTTATGAACCCTATTTTCAGGTTAGCCAAATTGACCCGACCAAAAAGATTCCAACCTTTGAATCAAACCAAATGGTTCGATTTTTCAAAAATCTAACTCAACCCAACTTAAGTTGCGTAGTCTATATTATCGAACCATATGAACGATCACTACTTCGGGTCTCAATCCCGAGAGAGATTGATATTGATCACGAGAGAACGGTAGCATTTGTTGGAAAAAGTGAATGAAGAGAGTACTCATCATATGAAGGAAAGCATTGGCATTGGCATTCCCTTTTGAAGAAAAAAGGATAAACGAATTACTTTCAAGACAGTTGAGAATGATTGTGTCCTCTTCATAAAGTCGAAGAGAGCTCTTTCTTTTTTGACCTATCTACTCTTATATGCACCTCGATCTAATGCATGCGTAAGCGTATCTCTTAACGGGGTTTTTTTTTTTATTGTCTCGAGTTAGATGCTCGATAAAGATGATGTAACAGGTCAAGCTACCCCCAGCAGATATTGTCCTCTTTGAACTTTTTCGTTCGTGCTTCTCCTAAAGGGAGAAGTTTCCACACCATTATAAAGAATGATTCGTTCTCTTCCCTAACCAATGTGGGGATCTTACAATCCACCCTCTTTTGGAGCCCAACGTTTTCGTTGGCTGTCGTAATTGATGTGGGATCTCACAAGCCACCTCCATTCGGAACTCAGCGTCCTCGCTAGCACTCGTTCCTCTCTCCAATTGATGTGGGATTTCAAAATCCACCGTCGTCCTCGTTGACACTCATTCCTCTTTCCAAATTATTTAAAATTCATTATCTCTCGAAATTTTTTTTTTTTTTTTCACGTTAACACCAAATTTCAAATTTAAAACGAAAAAGTTTTTTTTTTTAGTTTTTAAGAAAAAGNCACATCCCCAACGACATGAAGTGGGGCCCACTAACCGCTAGTACCTGTCAAGCGAATAAAAACAAACTCATGGCCCGGACTTTCCTCTTTTTTTTTTCTTTTTTTTTTTTTTCACGAAATTAAAATACAAAATTAGAAAAATAAAAATAAAAAATGATTTAAAATTAAATAAATAATTAATTACAAAGAAGCCCCTGGTTTGTTTGTGACGCGGTTTCAGCTACTTCCAACTCAATCTTGGTTTAGATTTATTTTTCCACGTGTCCCTTTCTCATTGGCTTAAACTCACATGCATTAAATATTTTTTTCTCTATTTAAAAATTAAATAAAATCTTTTGTTCCATCAAATAATATTAAAAAAAAAAAAAAAAAAAAAT
>NW_019647030.1:7860-11512 GCF_002806865.2 Cucurbita pepo subsp. pepo
CAATTTCAATATATATTTTTTCTTCAATTATTAAAATATTATTTTGAAGAAGGTAAAAGAATAAATAAATAAATAAATATATATATATATATAAAAGACTCCATTTCAATATATATTTTGAAAAATTAACTTTCAATTATTAAAATATTATTTTTAAGAGGGTCGAAGAATAAATAATAAATAAATATATATATAATTGTGACTCAATTTTTTTTCAAACATTTTTTTTACCTATGCAACTCAGTTTCAATATATATTTTAAAAAAATTAATATTCAATTATTAAAATATTACTTTTAAGAGCGATTGAAGAATAAATAATAAAATAAATATATATATAATTGTATGCAAGTAAAAATGTAAAATTGGGGTTGATTTGACTCAACCCAGTCTAATTTGAGAAGAACACGGGAGCTAACTCAATCTATAAAAAATTTATTTATTTGAACTCAACCCAATCCAAGTCGTACAAATTAGATTGGGTTGATTAAATTTTTCAAGTCATCGAATTCTTTGAATACTCCTAATGAGAAAAATTTACGAGATAGAAAGATACACGGAGATATAAGGAGTTTGTCGGGTTGTAAGACTAAGAGTTGAACGTCCCCGTGCCACCACAAGTACTACAAGAACGAGCAGAAGAACACTTGGAACAGTAGCTCCATTTTTTAGGAAGCCTGAGAAAGATTAAGATCAGATATAAGTTGAAAGTTGAAGGTTTCTAACGAGAAAAAGAGAGACAAGACAAGAAATTTGTACGCTGCGGTGAACCGAGTTGCCATGTTCTTCGCAGCCAACCGTGCACGCTCTGCATTTTCATCCGACAGTTTCTTCAGCACAAACCCTTCACCTTTGCATTCAGAACATAGGCCTGAACCACCGCAGTCTTCACATGGTCTCAAAGGAATCTGAATTTTATGGACAAAATCAGCACAAGAGTTGCATACAAAGATATGAATAAAAGAAGCAAGGATATGGACACGAGACATAGATATGACATGATACAGACACGGTAAGAACAAGTTTTGAATTTGAAATAAGTAACCTATGCATGTGTCTAACGTATTTATTGTAACAGTTCAAGCCCACCGCTAGTAGATATTGTCTGCTTTGGCCCGTTACGTATCGCTGTTAGCCTCATGTTTTTTAAAACACATCTACTATAGAGAGGGTCTAGCCCTACTCCGATCAGGTGATTGACTCTCATATCATTTGTAACAGCTCAAGTTCATCGGGAGTAGATATTGTCCTCTTTGAGGTTTCCCTCAAGGTTTTTAAAACGCATCTACTAAGGAGGGTTTCCACACTCTTATAAAGAATATTTTGTTCTCCTCTCCAACCAATGTGGAATCCCACAATCCCACCGCCCAACGTTCTGGCTAGCACTCGTTTCCCTTTCCAATCAATGTGAGGTCTCACGTTTATTGTGCTATCAAGTATCTGGCACATGTCTAACAAGCATCCAAGTGTCTATATGTGTTAGACACGAGCATGTTAGCCAAACTAAAGCTTCCGTGCTTTTTTGGTAACGACACAAAAACAAAAACAGTGTAGTAACTGGCAAGATGCAGGTTTCAAACACTTGATTCTATATGATAATGGCACATAAATGATGTTTTAGATCTGAAACCAACCTCCTTCGCCTCAGAATCTTTGTTTCTTCTGGAAAGGAAGGTGGCTGCTGCACCTACAACTGTAGCAGCAATGGCCACAGAAGCAGCTGTTTCAGGTAGGGAAGAAGCTATAGGCAGTGTTCTTCTCCCTCCTTGTAGCTTCAAATCAGCTGAAATAGGATTGGAGTCGAACAACCGAAGTCCATGGTTGATGGGCTTAGGATCCCTAATTACTTCACAAGAACAGAATTTCAATCAGCAGAAAGTTTAGATGTCACATCATAAGTTCATAATGTAGATTCTGCTACAGCAAAAGGAAAATTTGATTCTAGAGCTTTAACAAGACATTGTAATGTTAGGCAAAGAACAATGATCAACAGTTTTGACACCATTTTTCTGCTAAGAGTTGCATCAAACAGTTGTGTAAACAATCACAGTCAAATAGCTAGCGGAAATAACATGTCACGATTGATTAAGGGCTTCCCCGCAAGATTTTTAAAACACATTTGCTAGGGAGACGTTTCCACATCCTTATAAAGACCGCTTCGTTCCCCTCTCCAACCGATATGGATCTCACAATCTATCCCGAATACTAGACTCGTTCGCCTCTCCAATTGATGTGGGATCTCACAATTCACATCTCTTCGGGGTCTAGCGTCCTCGCTAGCACACTACCTCGTATCTGGCTCTTATACCATTTGTAACAACTTAAGCCCACTGCTAGCATATATTGTTCTTTTCGGGCTTCCCCTCAAGGTTTTTAAAATGCGTATGCTAGAGAGAGGTTTCTACACCTTTACAAAAAATGTTTCGTTCTCCTCTTCAACCGACGTGGGATCTCACAATATCGCTCCAGGGCACGACATCGTTGACAAAATTTCTTCTCAAGGCAAGTTAAGGGCTCCTCTTTGTGACAATCGGTACCTTCAGGCTACAAAGTGCCCTTAACCCACCCCAATTCAAAACCAACGTCTTCAATAGTGGTACATTGCACTACTTCGTGACCTACATTTCTCAAATTTACATGAACTAAAAGACCTTAATCATAAGCCCCCTTGATTTCAGCAATATGGTATACAACCCCTTAGTTGTCACCCATCATAGCACTCATTGTCCTAATCCATCCCGTCCAAACAACTAAGCAATGCTCGCCAACCAAAGATTCATCTTAATTAACCATTACTAAGATGAGTTAGCAACCAAACAATCACAAGCAAACGCACAAAATCTAGTCTCTCAGGCCTCAAACCTTTCCAAAACAACCAAATTATGGCAAACGACTTTTGTCAAACAACACGCCGGCATGAAAAATCCCAACACTGATGAATAAACCGNAGCAAGGATATGGACACGAGACATAGATATGACATGATACAGACACGGTAAGAACAAGTTTTGAATTTGAAATAAGTAACCTATGCATGTGTCTAACGTATTTATTGTAACAGTTCAAGCCCACCGCTAGTAGATATTGTCTGCTTTGGCCCGTTACGTATCGCTGTTAGCCTCATGTTTTTTAAAACACATCTACTATAGAGAGGGTCTAGCCCTACTCCGATCAGGTGATTGACTCTCATATCATTTGTAACAGCTCAAGTTCATCGGGAGTAGATATTGTCCTCTTTGAGGTTTCCCTCAAGGTTTTTAAAACGCATCTACTAAGGAGGGTTTCCACACTCTTATAAAGAATATTTTGTTCTCCTCTCCAACCAATGTGGAATCCCACAATCCCACCGCCCAACGTTCTGGCTAGCACTCGTTTCCCTTTCCAATCAATGTGAGGTCTCACGTTTATTGTGCTATCAAGTATCTGGCACATGTCTAACAAGCATCCAAGTGTCTATATGTGTTAGACACGAGCATGTTAGCCAAACTAAAGCTTCCGTGCTTTTTTGGTAACGACACAAAAACAAAAACAGTGTAGTAACTGGCAAGATGCAGGTTTCAAACACTTGATTCTATATGATAATGGCACATAAATGATGTTTTAGATCTGAAACCAACCTCCTTCGCCTCAGAATCTTTGTTTCTTCTGGAAAG
>NW_019647031.1:0-1523 GCF_002806865.2 Cucurbita pepo subsp. pepo
CTTTTACTATTTTATACCCTATGCTTCTTCGACATTCTATTGTAAATGGTCAGGCCTAATCATTCCTCACAAAAATTTCTTAAATTGTCGCCTATTACTCGANCACGTGCTTCAAACGTCCCAAGTTCGGGTTTGGAATTTAAGCAATCGTAGTGGATTCTAGATTATATCAGTCGTGTAGGCTGGACCGGGGTTCTGAGAATATTTAACTTATTTATACACTCTGTTTCTTCAAAATTCTCTTCTAAATCATCAAGTTCAATCATTCCTCACAAAAATTTCTTAAAATGTCGCCTATTACTCAATTTTTGTATCACGTACTTCAAACGTTCCAATTAGGGTTTCCAAATAATGGTTTCAATTTTAAGCACTCTTTTACTACTTTATATACTCCGTTTCTTTGACATTCTATTCTAAATCATCAAGTTCGATAATTCATCATAAAAATTTCAAAAAACGTCGAGCGTTACTCGATTTTTTCGTACGTGCTTCAAACGTCCCAGATTATGGTTTCAAGATTAGGGGTTCGATGATAAGCACTCTTTTACTATTTTATGCATTCCGTTTCTTCGAAATTCTATTTTAAATCATTATGCCTGATCATTCTCCACAAAAAATTTGAAAAACGTCGACATTCTATTTTTGCACGTGCTTTAAACGTCTCGGATTAGGGTTTCAATTTTAAGCAATCGTTTACTTTTTTATGCACTCCATTTCGTTGAAACTCTATTCTAAATCATAAAGCCATCATTCCCCACAAAAATTTCTTAAAATGTCGCCTATTACTCGATTATTGTATCACATACTTCAAATATTCCGGATTAGGGTTTCCAAATAATGCTTTCAATTTTAAGCACTCTTTACTACTTTATACACTCCGTTTCTTCGACATTCTATTCTAAATCATCAAGCCAGATCATTCCTATAAAAAATTTTGAAAAACGTCGAGCGTTACACAGCTTTTTTCGCACGTGCTTCAAACATCGTGGATTATGGTTTCAAAATTAGGGTTTCAATTTTAAGCACTCCATTCATGTTTTATACACTATGTTTCTACGACATTCTATTCTAAGTCATCATGTCTTATCATTCCTTCCAAAAATTTTGAATAACGTCAAGTTTTACTCGAATTTTTAGCACGTTCTTCAAACGTTTGAGATTAGGGTTTCCATATTAGGTTTTCGATATTACGCTCTCTTTTACTGTTTTATTGTAATAGCCAAAAAAAAAAANAACCTTTACCCACTTTTCTCCACTGACCTCTCATCCGTTCCCACAGTTATCTCTCATCAACCCATCCTTACGCCAAAACATTTACTTGACGAAAAAAAAATGAGAATGACCTTTACCGAGTTGAGATCCACGGGAGATTTACTTGAAGATAGATCTCATCAATAAGGTATATATTAATTCTTCATTTTCTTTTATCCTATTTTTTTTTTTTTTTAGAAATCATAGCCAATTATTGTTAGATATTCATTGAATTATTACAATGGTTTAGCTTTGAGTTAGAAACTAAATGT
>NW_019647031.1:2697-3687 GCF_002806865.2 Cucurbita pepo subsp. pepo
GAAGTGATATGGATAAGAGAGATTGATGGAAGAATACGGTTAGGTTATGGGTAGAAAGGGATAGGTTTGTGATAGATTGATAGAACAATAGCGTTAGGATTGATAGAACGATAGTGTTAGGTTACGTTCTTGTGATGATATGACTAAGGTACGTTCACGTAATGATATGTCTGTGATAGGTATAAGAACGTTAAGGCTATGATAAGTTAGAAAACGATATGACTAAGAAGTGTTTACATTATGACTTGTTTATGAGATGATACATTGTGATGCAATATGTCATGGTATGATGTGTATATGATGAAAGGTTATGTTCAAAACATAAAACGTTATGTTAGGTCTCTTAAATTGTGTGCATACAGCATGATATGAATGACATGAAATTACAATAAATGGCATGAAATATAACCCCATTAGAATTATGCATGATTTGAGAACTGAAGAATGAGAAACGATATGATATTAATGATGAACGATGTCTTAAACAATATGAAAAATGATATGATATGTACATAATGCTAGCGGGGTTGTATTAAAGGATAATGAAAATGGAAAAGTTTTGGAACCTCATGCATTATGTGTGCTCATGCATTCCGGGGGATACCCCTTTCCCATCACAAGGGTACGGACACGTACATCAAATGGCAGGACAACGATCGTTATGCTTTGCATAGTGCTGCCGTGACGGTTACAAGTTCTAGCGGGTGTCAGGCCTAAGGGGCTCCCAGAATATGCCTACCGGATAAGGAAAGAGGCCCAGCGGTGTGCGAACTAGCTGGTGAGCCCATACTCGCACGTATGGGCTGTGTGTAGAGTATATGGTACAAGTCCAAAATTACCCGTTAGGACAGCACTGTAGGGAAAACAGAATGAAAGATAGGTCCCACCATCTCATTGCATGTGATTGTTGCATTTAACCCCAATAGTGGAGTCACTTACTAAGTATTCCTTTAAATACTCAAGCCATGTGCTACTGTTTTATACACTCCG
>NW_019647031.1:9731-11495 GCF_002806865.2 Cucurbita pepo subsp. pepo
CTTGATGATTTAGAATAGAATTTCGAAGAAACTGAGTGTATAAATCAGTTAAATATTCTCAGAACCCCAGTCCAGCTTACCCGACTGATATTATCTAGAATCCACTACGATTGCTTAAAATCCAAACCCGAACTTGGGACGTTTGAAGCACGTGCAAAAAAAACCGTGTAACAATACATGTTTTTCAAAATTTTTGTGCGGAATGATTAGGCTTGACCATTTAGAATAGAATGTCAAAGAAGCATAGGGTATAAAACAGTAAAAGAGTGCTTAAAATCGAAAACCTAATTTGGAAACCCTAATCCGGGACGTTTGAAGCACGTGCTAAAAACCCGAGTAAAACTGAAAGTTTTTCAAAATTTTTGAAAGGAATGATCAGGCTTGATGTCTTAGTATAGGATGTTGTAGAAACATCGTATAAAACGTTAAAAGAGTGCTTAAAATCAAAACCCTAATCCAAGACGTTTGAAGCACGTGTTAATTAAACTTTGTAACGGTTGACGTTTTTCAAATTTCTTGTGGGGAATGATCAGGCATAATGATTTAAAATAGAATTTCAAAGAAACGGAATGCATAAAATAGTAAAAGAGTGCTTATCATTGAACCCCTAATCCGAAAACCCTAATCTGGGACATTTGAAGCACGTACGAAAAAACCGAGTAACGCTCGACGTTTTTTTGAAGTTTTTATGATAAATTATAAGACTTGATGCATTAGAATAGAATGTCGAAGAAACGTAGTGTATAAAGTAGTAAAGGAGTGCTTAAAAGTGAAACCATAATTTGAAAACCCTAATCCGAAACGTTTGAAGTACGTGACACAAAAACCGAGTGATAGGCGACATTTTAAGAAATTTTTGTGGGGAATGATTGTACATGGTGATTTAGAATAGAATTTCGAAGAAACTGAGTGTATAAGTCAGTTAAATATTCTTAGAACCCCAGTCCAGCATACCTAAGTGATATAATCTAGAATCCACTACGATTGCTTAAAATCCAAACCCGAACTTGGGACGTTTGAAGTACGTGCAAAAAAAAAACCGAGTAACACTAGATGTTTTTCAAAATTTTTGTGGGGAATGATTAGGCTTGACCATTTAGAATAGAATGTCGAAGAAGCATAGGGTATAAAACAGTAAAAGAGTGCTTAAAATCGAATAACTAATTTGGAAACCCTAATCTGGGACGTTGGAAGCACTTGATAAAAACCCGAGTAAAATTGAAAGTTTTTCATAATTTTTGGAAGGAATGATCAGGCTTGATGTCTTAGAACATAATGTCGTAGAAACATTGTATGAAACGTTAAAAGAGTGCTTAAAATCGAAAGCCTAATCCAAGAGACGTTTGAAGCACGTGCTAATTGAACTTTGTAACGGTCGACGTTTTTCAAACTTTTTGTGGGGAATGATCAGGCATAATGATTTGAAATAGAATTTCGAAGAAACGGAATGCATAAAATAGTAAAAGAGTGCCTATCATCGAACCCCTAAACTGGGACGTTCGAAGCACGTACGAAAAAACCGAGTAACGCTAGACATTTTTTGAAATTTTTATGATGAATTATTAGACTTGATGATTTAGAATAGAATGTCGAAGAAACGGAGTGTATAAAGTAGTAAAAGAGTGCTTAAAATTGAAACCATAATTTGGAAACCCTAATCCGGAACGTTTGAAGTACGCGATACAAAANTATTTGGAAACTCAAATTGGAACGTTTGAAGTACGTGATACAAAAATCGAGTAATAGGCGACATTTTAAGAAATT
>NW_019647032.1:0-1741 GCF_002806865.2 Cucurbita pepo subsp. pepo
TGATATTTAGTATCTATTAGAGACCAAGGGTACATTTCGGGGAATTTATTCTCCTGATATTGTGCATGAGACCAAGGGTACATTTGGGGGAATTTATTCTCCTGATATTGTGCATGTAGTATCTATTAGAGACCAAGAGTACATCTTGGGAATCTATTATTTCAGGGATACCACTTTAGTTATCCTAAGAGGTAAAGTCATATGAATCGTGATGAGCATTCTCTCCCATATCTTGGTTTCACTAACTACAAGGGTACATCTAGAGGTAAAGTCATATGAATCGTGATGAGCATTCTCTCCCATATCTTGGTTTCGCTAACTAAGTTTTCCAATAACTCCCAAACTTCATTACCTTATATACCTCTCGGGATAAGGATTCATACAACATTTCATAAAATAAGATCTACTGAGAAAACTCTAGAAAATGTCAAATTTTGAGTTGACTTGGACAGTTTATTTGAACTGGCCGTATCATCGTTTTCTTCCTCTAAACAGGAAGAAGATGCGCATTTTTCGCATCGCCGCCATCTGAAACTCGGCCTGTACAGCCATATTTACAGCGTTTCTCTCCTCGATTTCTTTGTGAAACTTAAAGATGGATGTTACAAGAAAGGGCTAGGGATTTATTTGATAACTTCTCATGGATCGTAGCCTAAAATATTCGTTACCAAAGTTCATCCAAAATCTGATTTATCGCTGGAGATAAAACAAAGGATTTCTTATTGGGTAGCCGATTCTAGGGGTTTCAAGGCCCTATTTCTTCATTGAATCCCTTCCATATCATATCTACAGGCTAAAGGAATTGGTTTGGAGGAACGTCTTTGAGTGTAGGACCTTAATTTCTAAAAATAATTATCTGTATGCAACTCGCTCGAAATGCCAGATTTTCGATCTCATGGGTAGCTTGTTCTACGATGTCTCAGCTCTCGATTCCTTCATCAAGTTTACTCAACATCTTCCTCTGAAGCTAGAGGAATCCTTAATTTGAAGGAAAAGAGATCGTAGATAGGAATTTTGACTCTTATCCCCAATTTAATTTCGAAACCTATTTTCTTCAATTTGGCACGCTCTCGAGGTTATTTTTCTTCGTGGTCTTCTATGGAAGCATTCCTTGGAGGTGCAGAAACTGATTGGAATCATTCTTGCTCGACGAGTCATCATGTATCCTCGAATTGATTTTCAAGTTTTTCTTGAAGTTCTTCAATGATGGATTGAATTGGGGGAATGGTTTCTGGGCACTTTCAGCACTCTATTCCTTGATAGAACTTGTGGGTAATCTTGTTGCCTTCAATTGGGGGATTGACCTTTCTCGATTCTTATTCCGTATTGTTGCTCCTACTTCCGACCTTATAGGAGGAGCTTAAACCGACATTGAGAGCTCCAGAATCTTCGTTATTTAGAGTTCAAACTTTCTGGATAACTTTTTGGAGATATCAACTCCGATCATAGCCTTACCGACCATGGCTTTGAATACAAGTCGTTGGACGTGATGATCCGTGCGTGTTCGTTCTAGATCATATCAAATTTTGGAGGAGATCTGACGGTTGAGATTTGAGTTCGATAGATTTTTCTCGGATGGTCACGGTAGATGCTCTAATTCGAATTAGAGTGGTATTTCTGTAATTATCCAGTCTTCCAGGGGTATTTTGGTAATTTGCCACTTTATGAATATTTTATTATTATTTTTCTCGAAAAATCCATAATTTTTCTACAAATTTCTCATCGCTCTTTTATCATTTTT
>NW_019647032.1:6855-9325 GCF_002806865.2 Cucurbita pepo subsp. pepo
GTATCCTATCTCAAATATACCATTGAACACATGGTACCGTAAGTATTATCATACAATTCACATATTATAACATATCATAAGCATATCGATTCACAAACATTTCACACATATCAATATATATGACACTTGCAGAATCACGGGCACAGTCAACATCAAATATAACCATACGGATGGTAAGGCCACCTACGTAATTAGCTCAGGCTGGTGTCCCCAATTTATCCTTAAGAAAGTTTAATTTGTCCTTTGTATTAAAGTCAACCTATAGGAACATGACATCAATTTCAATCATTTCTCTAAATTTTATGATGCTCTAGTGTTATATTTCATGGGAATATTGCATGAGTAAAGTCTTGAAATGTCTATATGTTAAAACTGTTTAACACTTTCCAAATCTTGATTTTTTTTTTTGTTTTTTTGTTTTTTTTTGTTTTTTACTTGTGTTCCTAATCTTACTTTTGTGTGTTTGTCACATTTTTTTTTTATTATGTTAGCAATTAGCCAATTTAATCAATTCATCCTTTATGTTTCTTTTTTTTTTTTAATTATGTTAGTCATTACCTTTGGCTAATTTAATCTATTCTATTTATTTTATTTTATTGATGGACGTATCTTCCTAAAATATACTAAATAAAACTAAATAATTGGTTAAAAGAGGATATGAGATATAAGTTAAATCTCTTCCCATATAAGAATAACACATTCTCATGTCCATCTTTGCTACCATGTACTAAATTAAGGATTTTATTTCTCGTCAAAACCACAATTAAAGCACAAAATTGAAGTTGTAGTTAGTCAATTATAATGTTTGACATGCTAGTTTTCAAACTACTTTAAATGGTTGTAAAGAAAGCATAGAATAACTTAGTGTCACTAATCTGACACGTGTTGGGCATGTACTGAACACTTGTTAATACAATGGATACATTACAAATTTATAATTCATCGTATCGACACTTGACTTTGAATATATTTTGAGAGTGAAACGTACATTAAGCTTTTTTTTAAGTGTGCAAATATATAAACTTATTTATATGAATTTATTTCTAATATAAAATTGATAAATTTTTTGAAATAATTCTTTTTAATTAATGTATCATTGTCACATCGGTGTCTAGTTTTTTAAGAATGACATGNGTGTCTAGTTTTTTAATAATGACATGTTGTTGTTAGGAATAGAAAAAGAAAACTGTAAAGATAAAGAATAATTGGGAGAAATCTCTCATCCAATTCAAGAATGACTAAATCAAATCTAATTTAAATAACTCAATCAAATCTAATCCAAATAACTCAATCAAATCTAATCCTAAGAGTTACCATATCTATTTGGTATCATATTTATGTCTTGTATCTATATAGATATCTTCATGAAAATAAGTTTAATTTATGTTGAGATGGAGAATAAAACTTGACACTTATGTGANTTGTATCTATATAGATATCTTCATGAAAATAAGTTTAATTTATGTTGAGATGGAGAATAAAACTTGACACTTAAAGAACGTTGATACTTGGGACTTTGATTCCTCTTAGTGTGAAGCTTGCATCTTGCAATTACTTGGGTAGAGAATGTGTTGTACTTAAAATTCACTCAAGAGAAAATAATCAAATAACGAACCATATTTGTTGAAACTATCTATAAAAGTGTTCCAAAGTGAGTCGTGGAGAAGATTTGCCTTAAAATCTAGTTCCAATTAAGGATGTCAATGACGAAGAAGTGCAAGCTGTTGGAAGGTTTGCCGTGGAAAATTTCAGAGGTGGTAGATATAATTTAATTTACAAGGTGAATGGTCTTTTAAGTCCCATATAGGCTTACCGCCATGATTTTAATTTACAAGGAAAATTTCAGAGGTGGTAGATAAAATTTCATATGTCGGACTACCGCCATCCTATAAGCTCTTATCTTTTGAGGAATTCATCAAATTCCCTCTCCACAAGTAGCAGTATAACTACTAGATTGCTTTCTTTACGCTTAGAATAAGTTCTCTCTTATATGTGCTTGTGGGACACTAGATTGCTTTCTTTACTTACAATAAGTCCTCTCTCTGTATGTGCTTGTGGGACATTACTCTCTTTTATCTATAAGAATGGCATAGCCATAATGATTGTAACAGCTAAAAATAAAAAAAAAAACAAATANTGTAACAGCTAAAAATAAAAAAAAAAACAAATAAAAATAATTATAATAAGGTAGTTAAAATATTAATAATAAATAAATAAATAAATAAATAAAAACAACATTTCCCCACTTCTCTCCACTAACCTCTCATCCCTTCCCACAATTGTCTCTCCTCCCTATCCCTACCCCAGAAAGTAACGGTTACTGCAAACAGAACAAGAAAAACAATAATGGTAAGATTTACTTGAGAAAAAAAACATTTACCCAGTTGAGGTTTGCTGAAGATTTACGTGAAGATAGATCTGATCAATAAGGTATGTTTTAAATCTTCATTTTCTTTTATCCTATTTTTTT
>NW_019647032.1:10901-11453 GCF_002806865.2 Cucurbita pepo subsp. pepo
TATTTATTTTCTTAGACTTAGGATAGAATAGGATGTTTTAAACTTAAACGCTTATTTATTTTATTTCGGGTCTTTTGTTGTGTCGTTTTAAAGATGTTTTCGAAACACGTAAGTCCATGGCTGTGTTTTTAAGTTAAAGGCTATGTTTTATGGAATTTGAATGAAGTCTTCCGCATTCAATGTTTATGGTATGTATACAATAACGACCTTAAATTAAGTAGAAAATTTCGGGTCATTACAATGATATAATAATCCTTATATAAGTACCTACATAGCCATAATGATATAATAATCCTAATATAATTATCTTTTCTTTTTCTCTCGTACCCACCTTATACATAACATGTTAAATTAACTCATACTTAAAAAAACAATTTCTCTCTTTTGGAGATGCGGGGTACCGATCCCCGTACCTCTCGCATGCTAAGCGAGTGCTCTACCATCTAAGTTACATACCCACAATTTTTGCATCACAAAACCCTAAATTTTCCGTCATCAATAATAGTGAAAATGAAGAAATATTGCTACCCAACATGTCATGAATAAGGAAAA